>NW_009707419.1:0-246 GCF_000703405.1 Apaloderma vittatum
CCAGCCCCCGCGCTGCGCCTCCCCTGCCCTGCCCGGGCAACCGGGTCGTTGTGCGCTCCGCGGCTGAGAAACACGCCGAACAAACACGATAAATGAGATTACGTGAGCTTCTGCACCGAGGCGTTACTGCTGCATCTGGAAATCACAGGTTCTTAAGATGCAGGTTGATGCCTCCCCCTTTTTTCGGGTCCTCCGAGGTGGTTCAGGTGCTTCTGCTGTGGCTGGGGGGGGGTGGGGGGGGGCTTT
>NW_009707419.1:328-14097 GCF_000703405.1 Apaloderma vittatum
GGTAAGGATTGGACATTCCACAGCTTGTTTCTCTAGATCACTTTAAATTAGTTTTGATGTTTAGATGTACTTCATACGAAGCCTGTCTAAATCCTTTAGCCAGTGTATTTGAAGGCACAAATATGCTTTCATTTGATAAAGCAGCTACAAAAAAATACTTTTTGTATATAAGTAAAGCTGGTTTGCTTTTACACTGCGTTGTTCAAATCTTTCTAATTTGATCATTTCATATTTGATTCAGCACATAAAAATGATGTAGAAACCTCTGTTATGAATCTAAACCGAACATTCATTTTCTTATCAAAATATTATTATAGAAAAATATTAGTCATTCTTCTTGGCATAGTAAGCAAAGAAACATGTGGATGTGTTAATTTATTCCAGACCCAGCAAAGAGGGATTTATATAAGTAAAATAAATAATTCTTGACTATTTAATAATTGGATCACTTTAACAATAGTTGACTAGCAGTCAGATGTCTGAAATTCGCCTTGCCCATTTCTATTCTTCAGGGAATTTAACACTTAAATAGTGTTTTTCCAGGAATTGTCATTTTAAAATTGTTACCTTTTTACATACTTGGTATTTGTTGCCCTACCTAATATATTAAGTCACAACTAGGAGAAAAAAGTTCAAATTAATCCCTTGTGAGCCTGCAAAGAAATTAAACTGAGGTGATAAAGCTGGTGAAGGAGTTTAAAATGAGTATACACAAGATAGAGTTATTTAAAAAATGTATTATTTTAGTGTCTGGCATAGGTAAAAAAGATTTTGTTTCTCAGAAATAGTGATGCATTAGTTAATAATTTATTTGGTTTCCTTATGTTAATGGATTATTTAATTACATATGTCTAATTCCAAATTGCATTGGTGGTACAGGAGTGAAAGCAAAAAAGTGAAAACATTTTCTCATTCCTGTAATATGAAGGTAACTGTCTACAGCATATGAAATTCCTGTATTTCTGCGTATTACTCTGCTAACTTATTAGTTGTTAAATTGTTAGCATTGTCTTTGGAGTTATTTTGCTTCTGCTCATAACTGCTTCAACATTTTGTTACGTTTCCCCAACTTTGAGAATGCAGGTGGCGTGTCTCTTCCTGTTGCTAATTGATAACAACTAACTAAGATTAATTCCTAAGATTATGTTAGTTTAGATAACAAAATCCCCAAGTGGATTTTTTTCATTTGCCTGAACTTCAAAGAAATCAATCCTGTGATTGTTACTTGTAAGTAATAAAATTTAACCCCCTCCTGCCAGTGGTGTGGTGGTGAGGATGTTGTTCGTAGAGTGCAAACATATCCAGTAAGTACTTACAAACTCATACTACCCTCTAAAATAATAAAAAATATATAAGTATTAGAATCTAGAGTGCATCAATAACTTACCGTTTTATTTGAAAGGGGTGACTTACACTGTTAAAATGTCAGATAAACTCTTTTTATAGAGAATATTTTGGGGAGCTCTGAGAACATGTAAAAGATTAGTAATTTTTTGGCAATGTAAAGAATATCTCTGGAAAGTCACAGCTGACGTCTTGCAGTCCTTGTTCAGAATGATTTTTACAGAAGCAGAATTTTTGCATGCATGGTAGGGGATTCAATATTGTTCCCTACAAACTTAACAGAAGAATTACTTTTTCTTAGAAAAAAATAAGACAATAATTGCAAAGCTAGAAATCTCCAAGATTTTTACCATTTTCTCTGGTAAACTTTTCCTATTACATGTTATCACAGTAAGGATGTAAAGGGGGGGGAGAATCAAGCTCTTTGATACTTATATTTTTCCTTGGAACCTGCTCCTCCTCCCCTTACATTGAATGCATTCAGTTCAAGATGACATAAATAAAATTTGTTAATTTAAATTATTGGTTGATATCTTTCTTCCTCATAGTTGCATGTTTATACACAGATGAATAAGATGGATGTCGTTAATGTTTTTCATAATTGTGGTGTAGTTTTGAAAATTAGCTTAGAGCTGGCCCAATTTTTCACGTAAATAGTATTACATGACTGTTGGATTGGTACGCTTAACTCTATCGGTGTTATTACAGATTCAGTGCTATAAGGCATGGAGATTCATGAAAGTGCTTAACATGTATTTGAAGATTATTCTATACATTTACACTGGCTCAGTGCTAAGGAGTCAGCTTTGTCCTAACTGTGAACTGTTACTGTAGCATTAAACATGCCATTGTAACATCTATATTTAAAGGAAAAGTGGGGAATTTGATAGCAGCAACCCTGATCAGAAATTTAGAAATCTTAAATGATGGGAGGAAATAATACCAAATAATTTGGTTTTTAACTCTAGAAGTACAGTTCCTAAATCTTGGTGAAAATAGATTTTTATAATTTTTCTAGATACTAAAAAATGAGCACAAGGAAAACTAATATTCTGAGAAGCTGCAGCATGGCATGCTAAAAAGAAAAAAAAAAGGAATGCAGTTACTGAGATACTAATTATGACATTTGTTATTGATCCTTAGTATTTTTTTTCCCCACGGAAAGTTAGTTAATTAAAACAAAGAAAATGCCAAGGGTCATTGGTGAGAGAACAGGAGCCCAACTTAATCTTGACACTAGTCGAAGAGTAAAACCCCACGAAGCAGTGTCTGAAACCAGAAGACTCGCAGCTTGCTGGAGCGGCCTCTGCCAGAGCTCGCTGGAGATCTGCTCACGCTTTCCCGGCTTCTGCACTTCTCTTTCCTGTGTGCAAGAGCAGGAGCAGACGTTTAAGTTACTTCTTATTAAAAGGGAGCTCATTCACATCAGCCACAGTGGATGAGGAAATGTAGGACCAATTTAGCGATGATTTTGATTATCTGTAACTATTTGGCAGTACTAGACCTGGTAAACTCTAGTCCTCTAGTCCCTTTCTGTTTGTTTGTGTGTCTTTTTAATCATATTTTCCTGAGTGAGAGATGTAGGGAGAAGGAAGCTTGGCAGAAAACCTCAGAGTATTGACTTGCTGTTTGCATATTTGGGAAGGATTCCCTCTGAAATGTTCCTAAGGCTTTAGAGAACTGGAAAGGAGAAAAGACTTATTACAGTAAAACCACTGATGTAATTAACACTTCCTAAAGTGATGCAAGGCTTTCAGTTACCTAAATAGTTTGTTTCCATGTTAATAACAGAACGGAGAGAGATTACCAGCTTACAATTTTAATTCCTTGTGCCGGTTCTGTTACTATGCTGAGATGTTATTTTTAATTGTTGAAGTTCTTGCTCCTGCTCGCTGGCTCTGCGGCTGTAGCCCCCGGCCCTCAGCCGCCGCGGTGGATGGGGAGCTGCTGGGGGGCTCCTGCCCGTCAGGCAGCACATCTGGAACCTGCAGAATAGAAAATGTGTGTTGGGAAGCTCGGAAGTCACGTGTAATTGATTTACTTGATTTTAACAACTGTGGAAAAATAAATGTAGTCATGATTATGTAGTGATTAATAGCACTTAGCCGGCAGTTTTTGTTTATAGTTTTTTTTATTCCCCTCTGCATATCCCTCACAGTCAGAAGTACAAAGCCAGGTATCCAGCACATACCATTGGCATCTTAAAGAAATCACCTCTCTGAGATCTCTCCCTTAGGCAGCACATAGCTGCCAAAACAGACTCCTGCCGAGTATCAAAGGGCATCCCCTGCAAAGAAGCGAGGTTTCTCCCAGCAGTTTTGACAGAGCAGCTGTCTGGCATAAGCAGAGCTGCAGCTGGATGCTCCTAGCCCTGCTCATCCTGCCTTTTTTTTTTTTGAAAGGAGTTTATAAATACACACTGCTGCTCATACAGTCACCCAGAGTTAGGATTTTGTGAGCAGATAGGCTGTTTGAGTCAAAAGTACTAAATGCAACGTGCGTTACCAAACCCGCGGAAGAAACTGTTCCCAGTGAGACCTCTCCAGCTGCCGGTGGTGGCCCTGGCTGCTCCGCCGCGGTTGCTGGCGCTGGTTTCCCTGCGCTTTCTATACATTCGGAACAATGGAATATTCCCAAAAAGCAGGGACAGCTGCCGCCAGCGGTTGGATGGGAGCCCCTGCGCGTGATCCTCAGGGCTCCACAGTCCCGAGGTCTGCAGCAACGCGCTGCCCAGACGCTTCGGGGCAGCCCAAGGGGAACGTCTGTTAGTGCTCATCCCACAAACGGCTGCTCTCCGAGTTTCAGGCATCACGCGTGAGCATTAAAACTTGGCCCAATGGGGTTCTTTAGCCCGACACAGAGTTCTCGAGCAGAGCTCCTGAGCCCAGTGGGCCCCCGGGAGCCTCTGAAGGGAGTAAAGTCCAAGCCCAGAGGAAGATGCAAATGCTTAGACCTCAGCTCCAGCCCTGCTTTAGGCTCAAAAATGATGAGTGTACAAATGCAGCTTTGGATAGAAGGACTGGGAAAACGTACCAGCTTTATTGTAACGGGTTCAGTCAAGCTAGCAAGTGAACTCAGGACAGAAACGATGTTGCCCCAGGGATCGCCCGTACTTTCTGTGGAGCACGGATGGAGCGTCGGGCAGGATTTGTAAGGCTCCAGCTTCTGTGCTGCCCCGGGAAGCGGGGCCATGCTGGTACCACGGCGGCAGGTCGGTGTTCCCATATATGGGAAAACCCTGCTCGGATTTTTCAAGCTATGTTTTGTGGCAGTGCTCGATATGGGAATTTTATAAGCAAAGCTGAATGCTTGCTATGTTCCTTCGTAGGCCAGTATCTGGAACGCTGCTGGTGCCATTGCCACTGCAAGGTATGCTTGCAGCCTTTATGCAGGCAGGGTCCTACGTTTCCCACCTATTTAGAATTTTCTAATGGAAGTGTGAACCAGGGATACAGCACCGGGGAAGCTGCGATGCTGAGATGCCCTAGAAAAGCAAATGACCAGAGGGCCCCATACACAGGACATTTTGCATTGGTGGCTAAATGAGATAGCCAGTAGAGGATAAGAATGAGCATTGCAGCAGTAAATGTGCTGGTTTAGAGGCATTATTTATTAATGCGTATTATTTTGGTATTATTTGGATTTACACTGAGCTCATCCCTCTACTAATCTGAATGCTTCACTCTTATCCAAGCCATTGCAGCCTGCCCATAGAGCGAGGAGACAACCAGCCTGTCATTTCGGTAATTCTCATAATCTAATTACTGCCTGCCAGAGCAGCGAGTAACTTCTGCTAAAATCCATGATGTCCTTACTGCCTTGAAGCAGATGTCTGATCTGCAGTAAGGATCAGCCAAAAATGTCCTGAGGGCTCCTGGGTGTATTGGGAGGCTGAGGTGCCCCTGAGACTGGGACCGTGGCTGAATTTTTCTCTTGGTTGCTGTCCATCTCCATGTATGTGACTCTTAACTACAGCAATTAAAAGGCTGAGGAAAATGAGAAGGAGACAGCCATGTCTGCCTTTAGGACGGAGTAGCTGCTTTGTTCTTGGGCAAAGAGTTATATGGCAGCCCAGGACAAGCAGATCTCCCCTCCAGGCACTGCAGAGCATTTTGGGTCCCTAAATTCACTCATTTGGGGTTTTTTGTTTGTTTGCTTTTAAGGAAAAAATAGAACATTAATTATTATTTGTAAAAGGCTAGATTCTCACTACAGAAAAGCCCAAGTGAAGTTAAATCATACAGTAGTTCCTTTGCTTAAAATATGAAGGAAAGTTTGCTGCCATTGCCCTGCTGACCACTATTTTTGAGCCCTCAAGTGTTCACGAGTGCCTCGTGGTGCTCGCTGTGGCTCCCCTGATGTTTGTCCGTTGATTTGGGGCGGCAGTGAAAACTTTCCTTTGCGAGGCGTCCCTGCCCATGACAGGGAGGTTGGATTAAAAATGATCCCTAAGGTCCCTTCCAGCCTAGGCCATTCTGTGATTCTGTGATTCTATGCAAGCCTGACTAGTCCAGCAACAAAAGCACCGGCACAAGCAGGATGTGAATCTCTAATTATTTTTTTCTTATTATTATTTTTAATGAACTTTTTTAAAACCAGCCACTTTGCAGCCTTTCCAAACAGCAAGTAGAAATGAAACCCACCCTGACAATTCCTTACGTGGCCCAGATCACTGCTGATTATTGCCACCATGTGCCGTGTTTTTGGGGCAGCACCTGTGAGAATGTGCCATTTTCTCAGTAGCCGGAGAGGAAAACATTACAGGTACTCGCTGGCTGGGAAGGAGAGATGCAGCAAGCAGCAGCTAGTTGCAAAATAGCCGCTTTTAAGCAGAAGCTGCCTGGCTCTGCCAAAGCTGAAGGGCCAGCCCCAGAATGGAATGCTTATAAAAATAAGATGGTAACCATGCAGCAGAGAAGGAGGAGAGACCAGGAAGTTTCAGTGTTACATACAACATGATACTCTGCTTGGAAAAATATTGTCACAATTATAGAGATATGGGCATGGGTCCACAGTTGAAAGGCATAACCCAGTACCTATCATTAGGGTGATTTTAATCTCTCATTTCCAATTTTGTCTGTAGAAGAAACTCTTTTTGGCTTGTAAATTCTCATGTGAAACCTTGAGCCAAAGGAGATCTGTCTCATCTGGGAAAAAGTTTGAAGTAATTGGTTAAGGCTGGTTTTGAATTATAGAGGGGGAAAAATCTGTCTTATACCATTTCAAAACATAACGGTATATTCATTTATATAAAATTTTACAGGATGATGGATTTATTTTAGTTTAACCGTGTTGATATTTATTTGATGGTTTGGATTTTCAACAAAATGAAAGAAAGTGCTTCTTTCATGCAAGCTGATGGGGAAATAAAAATAAGACAGCGACCTTTGGAAATATGAATGCTGCGGGTCCTCCTGAGTAACAGTGGGGTATCTTGATTTTCTCATTACCTGAGAAATCTTGGAGTCTGTAGAAAGAAGGTTTTTCTCCCCTTTTTTTTTTAAAATAGTGAAACCTGATTTCTGACATCTTGATTTAAAAGACAGGCTATTCCTTGAGCTCCAATTACATTCAGAGATACAAGTTTCTGCTGGAACAAGGGCTGTAGATACCGAAGAACCAGTGTAAACTCTGACTTGATTCTCCTTCAGGAGTTACAGAGATGCCAATGTGGGGCACTGGAGAAGGGACAAATCTGACTGAAGAAGGACTTCTATTTGTGCTGTCAACTGGCAGGATGTTGCTTAGCACCCTTTCAGATTTAAAAATTATTTAAGAACATATAGTCAAAGTGCTAGGGAGAAGTTTTACTAAAATTTCTTCTGGCCCAAAATCTTACAAATTTGGAAAACACCACTAAAGAATTATTTTAAGTACACTCTCTGTCTTGTGGGCTTGCTCTGTTCTTTTCCTTCTGCCCTCCTCATGGTGCATCAGAATGACAGTGCAGATACTGAATTTTTGTCTTTACTCGTTAAAGGCTGCTTCAACAAAAAATGACTTTCTGGCTTTAAAATGAAGATGTCACTGCTGAAAAGTGAGTCGGTGTGCTTTCTTTTGAGCTGTTGGTTTACAGGCAAGCTGCACCTTCTTGTGGTGTCCTGGCAAGAAATGGGTAAATTACAGACCCTTAACCACTCTTCTTGTTACAAACACATAACAGCCTTTGCAATCAGAGAAATGTGTTTACATCATGACTTAGCCTATAGAATATTATTCCGACAATTAGTTTATGTTCCTTGTATTTTTGCACTTGCCTTACTACAGTAGAGACAGAGTGATTCATCTCTTGGGTATACAGTTGTGGGGCACATGGTTTGTGTGTGGATGGGGAGAATTCCATATGCATTTTCCTACATTTTATGCATTGTCCTGAGCATTCAGCCCTCTTAGCCTGGTCTTCAAAGGAGCACGTGTGGTCAAAGTGAAACCACCCTACGGGCTGGTCTCTGTTTATTTGTGTTACGTCAGGTTCTATCAGTGTCTGTAAAAAATGCTCTTCCAGCTCTGCATGGGGTCCTGTGTCTGTAAAGCTGGAGGTTTTGCAGATCCTACCAGGGCTAGAAAGAACTGAGAGGAGCGCCAGCCCTTGACTGCACTATTTGGGTCCAGCCCTTCTCTTTTGTATCCCTGATGTTTGATAGATGTACTGGTTTATATAAGACCCTGTGCTGCTTCTGCTGCAAAAATTTGCCACCCCTGCTGTCCTCTGCCTTTAATACATAATGTTTTGAAAGCATTTTATTTGTTAGAAAGACTTGTCTGACATGATTCACCTCAGCTAGCAGTGACTGTATATCTGTATCTATGTATATATGTGCCGCCTTACAAGGCACTCTGTGGGCTCTCGCATCAGGAGCTTTGTTCTTCTCTTGAAGTGTCTCCTCACGAGGACACGGCTGATGGGTCTGTGCTGGCTGCTGCCTGACGGTGTTTCCCTAAAAGCATTTTCCTTCCTACAGGTCTTGACAGACAACAGCAGATCCATTCTCTACATGTGTGGTCAAAGAATTTCAGTTTTCCACCCAAACTGAGGGCATGTATTACCTCATTACCTGAGCGGGAGCAGGTCGTGTTACAGCAATATTGTGAGTGTCCCCCTCCCCATCACCGTAGCCTCAGTAAATCCCTGCCTGAGTTGAACCCAGAGATAACTCAAGATTTTTTTATAGATGTAGTTGAAGGCAGGTGACTTTTGTTATTTAGCAGCTTTATCATCCTCTGTTCCACCTCGGGAATCACCTATATTTCCAGGAAATATGTGAAAATGTTTTGAAGCATGCAGGATGAAGGTCATCTTTGAGAGGCATCTGACAAAGTTTCTTTCCTTGGGAAAGGATTTGTCTCTTGTTAGCAAGCCTGTAGATCTACTTAAGCTTTTGTTGTAGTCCATAAAAAACAGAAGGAAGATGCTGTAGTCCAACTGCATAGCCTATTTGGTATTGCTCGAAAACAAATTATTTCCCTTGACCTTGCTGGGAGTTTGGATAAAGTGGCAGCAAAGGAATATAGCTTAAAATATAGGGTAGAGGATGATATCTGCCTCCTTTTAAATCTGTGATAACCAAGAAGCTTAAGTAACTTTAAAATAAGTATTTCAGAAGGACCCTGAACAGTGGAAAGGACCAGTATTTTAATTTTAATAGATTACAATTGTTTGTCTAGGCAGGAAATTTAATTAATTTCTGCATCAAGCTGTATTTTTGGCTCGTGAGACCTAGTGCCTTTAAAAAACACCGGTCTTGATTTAAAGATTTTAAGGTGTAATATAAACACTGTGAAATGCAGACAGCAACAATATGTTGTTTGAAAAAAAAGTAACAGAAAAATATAGTATCTGTGATACTATCAGCTTGCCAGATATGGTACCACCTGAAACTTCTTGGGAGGTTTTCTTACAGCCCTGTTAGCTCCAACCCTGTGTGGATCAACTTCTGCACGTTTTTCAAGTCAGCAAGACTGCAAACAAGGATTTAGAGACTGTAAAGTAGTAAAATTGTAAAGGAGAGACACTGGAGTTGGAGAAAAGGGACTCTGATATTTAGTTTCTTTTTCTTGGCATTATTTAGACTCCCAAATGACAACGTTTCTAGTTTTGTAGCACAAAGGAGGCCTCATGCTGTTCAGGATCTGCTGTAAAGTGCTGGTACAGATCATTCTGTATCCCAAACAATTTATCTAGTTCAATGATATTTTTATTTCAGAGCTACAGTTTATAGACCCTAGACTAATAGATGGTATTTTTGGAAACCTCCCGTTTATCTAACAGTAAAAGCCAGGATGAAATATCAGCTTCCATTTAGATTTTCCTGAATTCTCTCCCATTAAATCAATAACATTTTTTTTAATTAAACTTTCTTTTGCTTTTAAGGAGAAAGACAAAAGAGGAAAAATAGAAATACTATTTAAACAAATACTGAGGCATAAAAAAGAAAAATGGCATTAATTTCAAATAGATTAAGTAATCTGGGTGGATTTTGCTACAACATTTACATCAGTATAAAATGTAATTTTAATCACAGGAGTGTAACTGATTTACAGTGTACACTGTGAACGCTAGAAGTGAATGTGAGCAGCCCATTGTAGCTTTTAGTTCGTGCACATCAGTCTCACGTCTTAAATCCGAGCTCTTGGGAGGGAGACGGGGAGACTGGAGAGGAAGAATCAGATCAAAAAAACTTCTTGACAGATTGACTTCCAGAAAAATAACAATATGCTACCTCCTTTTTTTTAAAAAAAAAATAGAGCCAACTACCTGAAAGGAGCTTTACTGCACATAATCAGTTGCAGTAGCACTTTCATTTCTGTCACAGAGGTCTAAATAAATGAATTGGCCATCTGCAATTAATTCACATTGTGCAAATAGTTTGAAGACTGAGTCGTCTGTCTTCCGAACAGAGCAATCTATTTTTAGCTTTTCAAGCAAGCCTGTTTTGTGTTCTTTGTAGAGTCAGCGACATTCTTTCAATTTTTCAGCTTAATTAACACAAAAGAAATTGTAATCTGAGAAGGCAGCAGAAACAAGAACCCCCTGAAAACCATGAATTTGCAAGAAAGCAGAAGATGGCAGCTTTGCAAAAAGAAAGAAGGAAAAAGTTCAGAGCAGTTTGTGGGATTTTGCCTGGATACTATATAGGCTAAATTTATACATCCAGTTTGTTGTTTTACAGTGAATGCTCACAGGTCTGGGAGCTCATTTTGGATACTTTATTCTGTAAATGGGCCACAGAAGGAGCGTTTTCACATGAGATAGTAACTATGACAGAAGAATACTTGTGAATAAAGCAGATTTCTGTACAACTCGGTGCACATGCCTGGCCTGGGTGTGAACATTGGTGGGTGCTCCCTGGGTGTCTGAGAGAACACTGAAAGCCCCCGCATGGACTCTGTGCTTGCAGCTGTAGGTAAAGCCTTATTTCGAGCTCAGATATATTCATATATTTGTAATTTTTGTTACAACCATTTTGTCTGGCAAAGGCAAAAATATCCATGCATCACAAGCTGTATGCTGCACTCCAGAAGTTAGATTTGTAGCGATTGTTTGCGAAAAGTAAGACACAGCTTACTGCTGGGAGGGATTTGAGTTAACATGTTACTTCTAGGTACAAAAAAAAAAAGGAAGTAAAAAGCTGAATAAACACAGAATAGGAACCGCAATCAGTGAACGTTCAGAACTAGCACTTTGAAATAACAACAAGATTTCTGTGCCTAATGGCAGGTGCTTTTCTGTTTAGATATATTAAATATACAGCATTAGCATTTGCTGTGCATTAATATTAGACAGGTGCAGCATGTCAGCTTCCCGATTAAATAACTTCCCAAGTATCCCTATGTGGGTACTTGTTCGAAATACGCAAATACAAGGAGGAACAGTCATAAACCTTCAGCCTTTCCCCTTGGAATCCGGACAAAGAGCTGGACAGCCCACAGAACACCCCCCAGACGCCTGCTGGGGAGGGGAGGCTGGTGGCCACGGCAGTACGAGGACTGGGAGCCCCTATTCCTACAGCAACTGGTACATCCATAGCTTTATGTTCCTAAGTCATCATCTTTTAATAAATAAAATGTAGATTCCCATTTGTATGATGTGAAGTATTTAGAGGTGTTTAGTTGCCTGAAAATATAGCAAATGTCCTAATGGGATTCTTTTGCAAATACTGTGGTAGGTGTGGCAGATGGATCCCGCTGGAAGCCTTTTTGGAGATCTACCTGCACCTTTAGATACAAAAGTATGTTTTGAAATCTGGTCTCCAGGTACTCTTGAAAACTGTTCCTCAATGGATTTCACCGACTCAGCCATCCTGAGTATCAGCTTTGTCCAGTTCTTTCCCAATACTTGGGCATGAAGAAGTTGTGTCACACATTACGGAAGAAAATGTGCAGAAAAAGAGTTTGTTTAAAAACCTATTTGAGTTCAGTTCCCAGAACAGCAAGTACCTTCAAGTGTATCAAATTAAAGTAGAAGCTGTGACTGACTTCTGATTAAAATATGATTTTCTAGTTTGTTGCAGAAACGAGCTCCCACAGCATGCCACCAACTTCTCTAGCTACAACCAGGTTTGCCATCCCAGAGCCTCACCTCTCAGGAATAAGGGCTCTGGGAGATTCCTTCCACTGCCAAGGAATTATAAGACTGCATCTTCTTTTCCCCTTCACTGTAGAAACAGGCTCTGTTTTCCATCTGTAAATGAAAAGTGAAGCTGAGCGGTTAGAGGGGAGGGGAAACATCAGCGTTCTTACTAAGAAACAATAAGAAAGTTATAAAGCTATTGCAAAACACCCTTGAAGGATTAGGAAGGTGTGTAACTGTGCAATCAACTGGCAACGGCGTTGAAAATAACAGGGAATCGCAAGCAGTTTGGTTTGCTGACCTAGAAACTCAGGAAACCCGAATATGGTAACCCCGAACAGTTTCTTTAAAAGCTGTCTCGCTCATTTTAACTTCAGCGTCTTCACAGTGCCCGATCTGATACGCAGTGCTAACTACAGGTAGTATGAAAGCTGCTGATCAATGCTGAAAGTTGGTAGGGAATATTGAATACCATGAAAAATCAGTTTGTATGCTTCTGCGTGCATTTGTACTGTGAATTTGCCCCATACAAAACTAGAGGAGGTAGGGGGCAATGAATGTTAGTAACATCTTTATCTTAGTGTCTAAAAGCAGGCAGAAGAATGTAACAGGCACAACTAATCAGTGAACTGGGATTTAATTACTATTTGAATTTTACTTGCAGAAGTTTTCCATTCTGGGCAATATGCAGGCATGCCATTTGTGTCTAAGGACTAAATATGCTCATACCACTAAAATGTTGATAAGTGTTCGCTGCTTTGATTTTTTATAAAGATTTGTGGGTATTCATTAAACAATTCCACTGCATTAAAAGCAACAAGATATATTTCTATGATCACCATACTCTTAAATTTTTGGATCTTTTGGATTTAAGGAAAAATGGATTTAATTCTTAAGGTATAGTTAAATACAGTAACAAAACAGGAAATATGTCCTAAAGTATGTTTGTATTAAGCCCTGTAAGAAAGTCTATTTAAGGATTCTTCTGTAAGGATGTAAATTCTGAAATACCTATTTAATGTAACAGTTGTAAAATAGATGAGGTAGTCAATCCTACCTTTGGCTTTTATACTCAGCCAGGTTATTTGCCAACATAAACAAAGACTTAAAGGCTTATTTTTTAGACATTTCGGACAGAATCCAGTGTAAACCTTTCACTTAATCCATAATATCCTAAATATTAATGAAGTATTCCTGAAAGTAATCAACCAAAGCTGTTATTTCTAAAGACAGTATAAAGGTATCTTCCACTTCATCCATTTTATTCTCCCGTGCTCATCTCTTAAAAGAATACTTCCTCTTTTTTTTTCTTGATTTTTAAATGGAAAGCATAACCTGTTGATCATTTATTTAGAAGGTCTGCACTCAGTATATTCTGTTGAGTCATCAGCTGAGTCTGTAGACCATTGTAAATATTCGTTGTTGTTGAATCACCCCCGGGAAGGATAGATACAGTGCCCAGACGGTGGGCACTGAGTGCTCCAGCAAGCAGAGGGACAAGGTACTCCACGCCCTAAAGGATTCAAGAGTTTTTCAGGTAACTGGCTGTCCACAGCCCTTCTCCATACTCTTAAGGCCTGAAAATATCCTCCTCAACAGAAGAGAAGAGACATATCGTTAAACCCTCTGTCGTCAGCTGGAAACTAACCTTCTTGCACAAAGAGTTCTGCAGCAGGCTTCCTCCCAGAGACAGCAGGTTTGGTAACAATGTCACGGACCATGTAACAGCCAAATTACAATTAATCTTTAGAAACTGGCTGGCCCACTTTCCATGAGGAATGGCCAGAAATCAAAGCTGACTAGTGTTGTCCCATCCATTTACGTTCTTTATTCCTTAACAGTGGTCTTCCCTACA
>NW_009707419.1:14128-22325 GCF_000703405.1 Apaloderma vittatum
TGGCGTGAGTCCCTTCCCTCTTTGCTTTACACACAAGCTACACAGGAGGTCCTTCTCTAATATTGAGAAGAGGTTTCACTGCTCGGTGTTTTGGGGTTTTGTTTCATTTTTTTCAGTCATTAACTTGTTAGAGCATCCCATGTAAACGTGAAGGCAGTGTTCATGTGCCGTATGCACAATGAAACAGGTTCCTTCAGGATGTGTACAACATAACGCATCCATGTGGCGTAGGTAGTCTTCTCGTCTAGCAGGCGGGACAAGGAGACCCATGGTATTTGTGCATTTAGTTTGTTCTGCACATACACAGCGGCCCTTTGGTCAAATCATATCTGGAAAGAACACATCAGTGTGAGCCACATCAAAACACAGATGAGTTCTCCAGCAGCAAGTAGCTGTGGTGCTTCCCTGTTTGATCTGCAGGCAGTGCTCACTCCAAGGCTCATTTTCTGTTCCATGCTTCATAATCCTCAATAGAAGCTTCTAATTGTAACTTAAAGATGTCTTCACTGCTTTCATCTGTCTTGTAAAAAGCAAGGGGAGACATCCATGTTCGTGAAGAGGATTCATAAAGGGTCACCAGGTCATCTCTTGTTCTTCCTCTTCCCCCCGTGCAGATGCTTACTGCCACAGTAAGACATGAAGATGCTTTGTGCATGGCAAGTACGGAGAGAGGCCATATCAAGCAAAAGACGTGGTTCTAGCTAAGCATAGAACAAATCCCTGCGTTTGAACTTGGCCTCCTGTTCTCTTATCGAGGACTTGTCTGGTCTAGTAATCAAAACTGAAAGGGCCTGGCTTTTTAAGGGAGGGAGGAACCCAATTATTTGTGGTTTTCATTGATTTTGATGGGAGTTGTGGCTGCTTGGCTGTTCTGATGTATTTTATCCTGGCTCCCTCATTTCACGCCGGGCAGGTCCAGGAGAACAAGACAAAATGTCCATAATTTACGGAGTTCTGGGTAAGCGATATGCTAGTTGAAGATCTGTATGTTTAGGACCTTAATATTCTAAGCATGCATTTCCAAAAGCGTAACACAGTAAGCTTTCACATTATAGTAAGTAAAAGACCCTTCTGCCAAGGAGAAATTCCCCTTTCCTGAAAACGCACCGCTCCGGTGCTGCAAAGCCCATCAGGCAGCAGAGGGAGCACAAGCTAACGGTCCCTTTGCCAGCGCCACGGGACAGCAGCCCTGATGGCGCGTACAGCAGCTGCAAGAAATGGAAGAATGAAATAGAAGAGTGAAAGACGTGTTGTTTAGAAATAGACTGGAAGAGGATGAAAGGGCTGGAGAGAACAGGTTAAATGCCAGAGTATTAGGGAACGAGGAGCTAAATAGGGCATCTTAATACAGCATGTGGCAAGAGGCCAGATCTGTTAGTTCCTAGATCTTAACCTGCTTCCAATATTTGGGTTTGAGGAGGATTAAAAACCAGGAGGGGAGGGCTTTTTTAGGGTTCTGATTTCAACAGCGATAGAATCTCTGAAGAGCAATTTCAGCACTCTGGCATCCAACTCCAAATTCTCATCTTGTCAGACCTTAGGATCCAAGCTGCAACCCAGTGTTGTTTCTTCAGTCTATCCGTGCTAAACACTTGATAACAATGCTCTACAAAGTAATTTGTGTGCAGCTACAAGGCGTAGTTAGGTGCTCATGGCTCTCTAGGAATGAGACGTTACACTCGTGACAACTGATGGTTGTACCCAGAGTAGTGTGCGATTTAGGTTCTACCGCTGATTTTAAAAAGGTAACATCTTCAAAACCAAATTTTCTTATGCTCTGCTCTAGACACATTTATGTTCTGCAGTACCAGAGCTAGGACAAGTCGCTAAAATATCAGGTTTCTTAGGAATCACCTGCATTAATGACTTTGTTATAAGTGGGGATATAAATGAGAGAGACATTTATATAACGGACTTTCCAGTAGAAAAGCCAAAATCTCTTGGCTATAAACACTCAGAAAGCTTTACCATGAAAAATTATAACAATCAGTGGTTAGATGTAACATTTAGAGAAAATGTAGGACAAGACAGATGCGTGAATCTACCACTTTTTTTCATCACTTTTTTTCTGAGTGGAATGACTTGAGCTGAAGTTAACTTTTTACAACTTAAGAAGATTATATGGTTCATAGAAAAATAATTCAAACTGCTTAATTTTTAAAGCTTTTTTAATAAGAAAACTTCAAAGAGGTTCATTTTAGAGTAGAATTCAAGTCATGTAGGTAAGGTAGTTAAATATTCCCTCACTGAAATGTAGTTTGAAAAATAGACTTTCATGGCACCTATACAAGTATTTCTATAGATCCTTATCTGTAAGAACAGCAACATATTTCTTTTTTTAATTAAAGATCGTTATAATTGCTAATGTATGATTGTTTGGGGGCATATGTGAGTCAAGCTGTGGTTTTGAGAACACAGTTTTTGAGAACACCTTAACCTTCACCCAATCCTTGGCTGGCACTGTGCTGTGATGTCTGTGAGTTAAAATATAGGGAGGTGCTGGAGATGCCCTGTGTCCTTGCCAAGGAGAGGAGCACCTCCAGGAGGACAAATGGGACTCGTTTGGAATAACAGGAGCAGAGTTCTGTAAGACAGTGACCTTTCTACAGAGAAGCTGAGTAGCAGTTTGGGAAAGGAACAAAGCAAAGAACCTTTGAAACCAAGCGAAGGGGCAGAAAGAGCCATTCAAATAATTTAGGGGAGGGATGCTCTCTCACAAAGAAGCAAAACTTTCTAGAAGAGTGCAGGGGCAGAGTCATTGCTGAGAGAAATGCCATAATCAGGCCAAGAAGTAATTCAAGCTTGTTCGTGTTGGTGTTTTCTTTCCCCATGTATTTGTTCTTTGCTTCTGTGTTTTTGTTAGATTTTTTGTATTGTTTTGGGGCAGACCTGGGGTGTTTTTTTAAGACCTAGGTCTGTATGATAAAGAGGTTTCTTTGCTAAGCCGATATTGCTTTCTTTCCTAGTCCTTTAAGGATACTACTGGAAAACCAGAGTTTCTCACGGCTAATATACCCTAGGGTAATGTGCTGTAAGAACTGTCTCCAGAAAATTGTTCCGTAAGTGTTGATTTGTCCAGATAGTGGCTTACACCATGGAGTGCTCTTCAGCTTGGGTCTTCAAAGTTAGTCAGTAATGATTCATTCACGATGTATATCTGTCTAGACATGAGAACTTGATGCAATAAAAAGGTTTCTTACTCAGGTATTAGGAGCCTATTACAATTACATAGTTGTTACCAGGGCAGGAGGTCTCAAGTCATGTTAGATTATTACTCTCATGTCTTGCTCCATCTTCTTCTCTGCATGTGGACCAGTTCAGAGTGTTTGGATCCAGCCCATGAAACTCCGTGCTTCTGCCATCTCTCACCTAAGTCGTTTGCTTCTGCTTACAGGTTTCACACTGATACTTCTATAAAGAGACCTGCTGTAGGACACTCCTTTTGACATTCAGTGAGATCCAACAGTCCATTTTCTTAGCCAGTGCAAGCACTGCTTCAGCGCTTCACATTCTTAATTTCATAATATAATCTCAGTTTCAGCTCTCTGGTGATGGCAATTCCTTGGGCAAGGAACTTCTTAGCCCTTTTAACTTTACTCTTAAACAGTACTAAGCATATACAGATCACTGAAAAAGACCATTCTTGTAAGTCTTTACTGCACAATTTGATTTTGTAGCTTTTGTGTGTCAGATTGGGTCACTATCCTTATGCTCATCAGCTCTACGTGCTTTCTCTCTGATTAGATTGATCAGTGTGGGCTGATACCATCCTTTTCATAGAGAGTCTGAAGTCCATTCTTTCTAGCCCCCTTTCTTCCTTCCAATTCAGCTTTTAGGATGGAGAAGAATTAATTTTTTCTTATTTCTGTGCTGAAAGCTGGGAGATGGTCTGTGCTGGTAGATCATGGTGTCTCTGTTTCTGCTTTGTGGCCATCAGCATTAGCTGGATACGGAGTTCCTCCAGCAACATGAATGCTTTGATCCACCATGGGGCGTATGATACCAAACAAGTGCAATCAGGCCTTGTAGCCAAGCTGATGTTCACAAAATACCAGGGGGTTATCGTTTTGATGGAGAACAATTTTTAGTGTGTCACAACTGCCTTGTCCCTTTTGCCTGCAAGATCTGGGAATTTACAATCTCCCTCACTACTCTCCTCACTCAAGAAAGCAAAACCAGGAAACTTAAACTCCATTTTTCTTTCAAATGAATATTAATGGCAAACCTTACAAGGTATTTGCTCAGTTCTGTAATAATACACATGGCCATGAATGAGATGGTCCAGACAGAACGGAGGGTTAGGAATACAGAATTTAAGACTGAATTTGAAAAGGCAGCACAGGAACTGAAGGCCCCAAAATACCCTCTGAAAGTTTGGCTTTATTTCACACTGTTGACCAGGATTCTCCTTACAGCACCCAGATATTCATAATGAAGAAATAAATTAAATCCACCCCTTCCTGTATGCCTCACAACACACAGCACTGTGCATGCTCAGCACATGTATAGCTTCGATAAAGAGACATTATCGAGCCTGAAATCATTTTAAACAAAACAAATAATGTGGCTGCCCAACACTTCCTCTGCAAGTAGTTCCTTGGACAAATCTTCCTTAACTCTCACATGTATGGAGTTAGTATATATTTCCCTCAGTAACACTGATTCATAGAAAGAATGTCTCAGACTAAATGTAGGGCTGTGTGTTTTATATATAGGGTGTGAAATGCAGCCATGCAGGAGGGCCCTGCCCTCAGCCTGGAATGACGGGTACAGGAGGGGCTCAGCACCTTCCCCGAGCCCCTTGGCACAGGGCAGGCAGGGCAGAGCGGCTGTCCCCGTGCCCTCACCCCCGAGCTGCTGGCTGAGGGCAGGACGGGCTGCTGGTCCCTCTTCTTGTTTATGGGCTGGCAGAGGAGCTGCAGCTTGGAGGAGGAGGTGGTGGTGGCAGCGGAGTAGGAGCTGTTGGATCCCCTGCCCCTTGCAGCATCCCTGGATCCTTGGCTGTTCAGAGGGCAGGGTGGCTTCCCGTTAAAGCCGAGGTGGTTGTGATCCCGGTGAGCAACGTGGAGGGGGTTTCTCCATGTGCAGCGTTGAGTCTTCATTGCCGATGGACTTGTGGGGACCTCAGGCGCTCAGGACTGACCCTCATGAGTGGTAGCAGCCTGCACGTCTAGTTGGGGTCCCAGGCGCGGAGGTGCTCCTCGTCTCTGAGGACCGGGGACTCAGCCGGGGTGCTTGTTTTCTGTTGACATAGCACAGACTGAGCTGTAAAGATCAGAAACGACGAATAGGTCACTCTTAGACAAGAGAGCATGCATAGAGCAATGGAAAAACAAATTCGTTGTTGTAACACCAGAGAGCATAAAGCAAACCTGGAGGTGACCTGCAAAAGAACACAGCACTGGGTTTCTGCCCTGTTTGGTGCTTTATGGTGTACAACAAAAGATTGAGACGTATGCAGGCATTTATTTTTTTTCTATTTTTAAAATAAAAAGTATCTTTGTCCGGTACTTTGAATGTAGCAAGCATGCTGATTCTAGCTTTCCCTGGTTTTGCTGGAGGGCCTGTGGGAGAAGGACTCAACAGAATACTAGCAGCTTTCTCAGTGTTTTCATTTAAGAAAAACAGCATTAAGATTTTGAACAGAGCCTATTTTTTCATCTAATGTTGCTGAGAATGTCTGAGTTAAAGAGGTGTTAAGAAAAGGAAGACAGGCTATTAAAAAAATCGCTTCCTTTTTGAGTAATTATTTTATGATGAAACGTGTAGCAGAAGGGCTTAAAGGTCACCAGCGAGATCAGGGCCCCTTGGTTCTCGATACTGTGCAGACATGTCGAAAGTAAACAGCTTACAACCTATATGAGAGAGGCAGATAAAAGATAGTTGGAAAAAGAGGCACAGAAAGGGGAAGCGCCTTGTCCAAGGTCAAGCACAGATCAGTGGCTGTGCTGGATCGTACCATCTGCAGTAGATCAGGTCTCCTGGATCCTGTTCCCCTGTTTGATCCCCATCCTCATCTATTCTGCGTTGACATTTTGAGCTAGATCCACAGGAGGGGATAATCCTTCACCTCTGCTGGTTTTAATCGGGCAAAGGCAAAACCTCAGTGTTGGACCCGGTTCTGACCCAACCTGGAGCTGGCTCCAGACCCTGGCTCCTGCCTGGTTCTCACAGCCCTGGCAATAGATATCCTTCCTGTCTTTGTCTGAGATAGAGCAACAAGAGAAATCTTTCTTCATACACCTGAAGACTTGGAGATAATCAATTGTTTTATGCACGTTTCTAAAATCTAAGAAGATAGACACACATGCACAAAAAATGCCCAAAACCAAAGCAGAAACCCAAAACAAAACACCACCAGAAAGACTCATTTGGAACACTAGGAAAGGGTCTAAATTCTGCAACTGCCCTAGGGTGCGTGGGGCACTCTAATTTAACATCAAGGCACTTAAGAAGTGATGATGCTGTTAGTTTGCCAGACAGTCAGATTCTTCCAGGAAAAATAGGGTACAAAAGACCCCTATTCTATAATTGTGTCTGTATGTAATTTTAGAATCTAGGCTTTATGTTTTTCCATGTAAAGAAAAAGGTGGGAGAAAATACCCTTTCTGAAAGGGAACGCTTTCAGGCCTTCAGCCGTACAGAGACAGAAAAGCAAAAATCACTGTTCTGTTTTCCTTGCAGTTTGTCTCTAATAATGGCTCCTGATATTGAGAGTATTGTGGTTTGCTAGCACTAAATTGTAAAGTTATTTTGAGCGTGAAAGCCTGAATGTCGTTCCATTTAAGAAAAAAAAAAAAAGTGTAAAAGAAGGAGAGGAATGTTTACAGCACATTGAAACCTGTGTGACAACTTAGCAAGAACTATTTTAACAATCCTCTTATTTCCCTTCCTGTTATGCGCCATAAAATGAGAATGCGGTGTCGGTAATAAATAATATTAGTGCGGAGGGATAGCTCACTGTGCTGCTGGCTGGGTCAGGCTGAGCCTGAGCGACGCTCAGCCCTGGCTCCCACCCCTCTCCGGTGGGAATCGGGGCTGGTGCGGGGCTGCCTGGCTGCGAGGAGAACCCCCCCTCCGCCGACCCCCTCGGCAGGAGAAAGTCTTGGGAGGATCATGCGTCTTATAACCTGGTATTTAGAAAACACAGCCTCTACTACTGCTGCCTCCCTGGGCTTTGTGACCCAAACGTAAGAAGGATTAAAACAGGAGAATTCTTTATAAAAAACAGTTTGCAATCGGGGATAGGTCTGCAGTGGATGTTGACAAATATCGAAGCTCTGAGAAAAGATTTGCTCCAATTCTTTTCTTTTTTTTTCTTTTTTTTTTTGCAATCGACATTCCATATGTGTTATGCGGGGAGTTAGGATGTGCTTCTACTTCTGTTACATAAGAGTGTTTTGGTTTTTTTAATAAAGTGCAGTGCAGAATGCGTGAGTAGTGAGAAGGAATATCAGGAAAAAAAACTGCAAGAAAATAAGGAAAGCTACTAGCTGAAAAGTTCTTACTCAGTGTATTATTTCCATAATTCCATGGGTTCCTTAAAGTCTCTTTTAATGTTTCTGAGAAAAAGCCTCGAAGTGAAAAGAGGGACGCAAGTTGTTGTTTTTTTTTTCTTTGGTTTAAAGGAACGTCTTGGTTAATTCTATTAGTAGACTTTGGGCTTGTTTTTATTTAAAAACAAAACAAAAATCCTTCTCAAGTTTAGGATTTCTGTATGGAAAATTTCTTCTTCTTTGCCAGAGAGGGAAGTATCTCCTTTTCATTCTGTTTGTTTTGGAGTTTCTGTACCTAAGTGTTTTGGTTTTGTTCTCTATTGAATACATTAGTGGTGCATTAATTTCTTCCTGACAATGCATGTTTCATTGCATTTCGATAGGCTCACTCTTTAAACCATATAACAGACAAACTTGTCATTTTACTTCATTACCCTGCTTTGCCCTCCCTGGGTTTGGCTGATAATGGCTTAATTTCCTACCTTGTTTACCTTTTAATGCTTTTTAAAGTGATTTTTTGTTCTGGCCACCACAAAGGAAACAGCTGAACACCTCCCCCCACATTGGATTCTTGCTCCAATTCCAATCTGTTTGCTTTGGTTTTCCTTTTTTTTTGATTATTGTTTGGCTTTAATTTGTTTGTTTCTCCTTTAAACGGGCTTGAGATTACTCAAGGGTTCCTTTTTCAGCAGGTCAAAGGG
>NW_009707419.1:22356-26379 GCF_000703405.1 Apaloderma vittatum
GGGTAATTTGGAGACTTTGAAACCGTCTCCCTTTTTATCACCAAGTTTTGTTCTTCCAAGAGTCCAAAGGATGTTGCAGGGCGATAGCTCCGGGAGGATGCCTCCATCTAAGGAAAGCCTGAACAGCAGACCTGAGTCATTGCAAAAGGCCACGGGAGCATTTGCAGTGTTCAACACACGTGAAAAAAAAATACTGAGCTAAGTCTAAACCAGAACCTTAGTTAATCCTTATATATAACTAACTAAAAGACTAAGTTTACTGGGGATTAAATGCATTGAGATTGATGGATTTGGTACTCAACCACCAGTCCCTTCTACAGCCCAGGCTAAAGATTTTAACAGACTTCAAAGCAGCAGGGTATCAATACACAGAAATATACACTGTGTGCTATTTAAAAAATGTCCTTTAACTGAAAGAGTCAATGTGTACCGGAGGTAATCCCTGCTTTTAAAAGGGCAAGTCTATTCGAACTGCTCAGCCACGGCACTGTGAATTTGTAGGACAGCAAAACGAAGCACTGGGCAGCGTAGGCTGCTTACCAAAAATTCACAGCTACTTCTTATTTCTGCGTAAGATTTTAGTCTTCAAAGGAGCTGTGCACTGGGGGAACTTCTGCACCTTTCTAATATAAATTCACTCACTATTTGTTCCTTCCCGGTACTTTAAATTCCTTTATAATCTCAGGAGGAAAAAAAAAAATCATAATTTTGTACAAAGATAGTAAATTTCAAGTGAATCACAAAGTGAAGAAGAATGCATTGATTTTTTTTTTTTTAGTAAAAGAAAGCAAGTATAGACATTATCCTACAATAGCATATGTTGAACTGTAGGGGAATTATAGGGCTGCAGATTGTCAGTGAAAACAATTAAACTATGTTTTCCTTGAGAGTTCACCTTAACACGATGGGCAGCTCCGACCCAAACTCTCAGGAGTGGAGCCATCTGACAGGTATGAGGACTAGGGAGAGGACATAACTGAGGTGTATGGCTGTAACTGCATTTTCAGGCTTTTAGCGAAGTGACCAATAGTTTGTTGCTCACTGACCCACTCCTTGACAGCTTTAAATCACAGATTATTTGTCTGGTAATTTTTTTTTTCCACACACCCAAGCCTAGCTCTCCTTCAGTTCATCCTGATATCATAGAGAGGAATGTTACAAAGTTTACAGTCTAGATTTTCAAGTGGAAAGAGTCTAAAGTAAATCAGAGATAAAGGTGTTGCTGTAAGAACCGCTTGTTTCACGTGTTCCGCAGATTAATTGAGCTCTGTATCCTTCCATGAAAAAGACTTGCTGAAAATAGGCTATTTCCTATAAACAGAAACAAAGGAAATTGTACAGTTAGATCACCACCATCACTTTTCCTTTTTGACTACAAATTCTGTCTTCTCTGCTGTGTCTCCTCAGCCACGGTAGGAACCGAAATACAGCCTGTTCCGGTGGCACGGAAGGCTGACAACCTCCTCAAAAGCTGCAGTGCCATTTCAGTCTGGTTGCTAAGGGATGCTCAAGCGTGATGTCGCCTGTGTCTGCCCTTCCAAATGAGCACATTGGTTTGGTCCCAACTCCACTCCCAGACAAAAATTTATGAGGTCATGTTCACTGTGGACAGAGTGAGCCTGTAAGGAACTGTACAACTGTCCCATCTGAAAACTAATGAACTGTGACTATTTTTTGGAGGCTGAGGCATCCACAGTGCTCGGTACCTTCAGCTTGCTGATGGCTTGCAATAGGAAATGAGGGTGTTTGTCACCTGGAGGCATGTTTGGAAGGCATGTGGTGTAAGGTGGACGTCCTGAGCTGGGTCTCATAAAAACAAAGAGCAGCTGAGCGAATTCAAAGCCTAACTCTGATCGAGTGAAACTGGTGCAACGTCAGAACCGTAAGCAGGAAGTTTTATCTGCTCAGTTAGAAAATAAAATAATGCAACGACATGAAGCATATGTTCAGCGTTTTTTCAACAGGCTCAAAATCTACTCTGTTAAGAAAATAATGACCCTTGCATCTACATTTTCCAGCCAATGTTTGTGAATTTTACAACAGTATTTCCTTGTCTCTTACTTATACAAGTGTGAATATCCTAATGCACAACGAGGGAGACTACCACAAGAAAAATCCATTAAAATATGTGCAGCAGTCTGTCAAATATAAAGTAAATATATTAAAATGGGAAAAAGGTAGGATTTTTATCGAGGTCCTTTTGAGTGATGATGCTGGTAGGTATTATATGTAAATCTTAAAAGGACAGAAGTTTATGTGTATAGAGTGGGGGAAACTTAAGGGACATGTATTTTTCAGCAAGTTCTCTTATTGACACGCTACTTCTCCTTTATATCTAAATCTTTCTAACCATTCGTAAATCAAGCTAATACACTTGTCCTAGCTGGGAGGAGTAAACTCTGCATAAATTACACACTTCAATAGCACTACTCAACTGAGTAGGGTCCATCTTTGTTTACAGGATCAGGCCACTGTTGACAAATCTTCACCCAGTCTCAGGCACCAAACAGTGGGTTTGGGGGCAAAAGCTGTGGAGAGAGAATGGAGGAAAGAATTGCAATGAAATTCCTCTTCCCCTCCCCCCCCCAAAAAAAAGAAGAAGAAAATTAAGAGATCTGATGATTAGAATGTAATAGAAGTTAGACCAAATAAAAAAGTCACTAAATAAAGTTAGCAAGTGGAATTAAAGGGATTGTAGATCTATGAAACTTTACAAAGCATGATCCCTACAAAAATTCCATTAAAATGCTATTCGCTTTGAGTTATCTTGTGTTTCTCCTTGTGAGATCTTTTCTGGTTTGAGAAGTGAAACAGTAGAACATTGTTTCGTACTGCCAAACCCGCTGTTCTTTTGTGAAATCCTTAAACTGAGATGCATGCTGGTGTCTTGGAGTCTTTGCATTTGCTTTAGAGTGAAAAAAAAATTCGCAACAGAATCTGAGGCTCTTGGTTGTCAGACACAGAAGGAATATCACTGAATTTCATCTGTAGGTGTGCAGTGCTCACAAC
Organism: Apaloderma vittatum; assembly: GCF_000703405.1. Taxonomy (NCBI): domain Eukaryota; kingdom Metazoa; phylum Chordata; class Aves; order Trogoniformes; family Trogonidae; genus Apaloderma; species Apaloderma vittatum. The sequence continues at coordinate 25,366 of NW_009707419.1, forward strand.
CTTCTGTGTATAAACTCTTATCTCGCATTAATTTAAGTAGTGCAGGATTGTGTCTTCTTTTGGACATAAGTTCTCTAATGCCTCTTACAGCCACTTCCACATTCATATTCTCTTGCATTTTTGGAAAATATTTCTGCATAACAAGCAGCAGTGTCCTTTAACAACTATCTCTGGAATATTTTCAACCCTCAAGTAGATCTTTGTCATGGAGGGGCTGTGGCTATACATATAGTTATCTTTGCATTTATTTGTTCCTAAGACTGCAGGTTCTTCAGAAGTGAGCTTTAATTTTATGGTGGGTTCAGACTTTGCGTGCACTTACCGTTCTGATGGCAAGAGTCTTGTGAAACTGAAGTTTGCAGATTTTTACAAGGTGGAAGCTAATGCAGCTGGTACCAATAAGAAACAAGGTTTGCTCTAAAGGCACGTCAGTAGCTTTATGTTATTTAAACAAATAAAAAAGTTGGCGGACAGCTAATGTGTTGATATGCTTGCTCTTCAAATGATGTTCTCCTAATCAGGACAGCACCAGAAAAAAAATCAAGGCAGTTTGGTGGGTTCGTGAAGTAGGGCTCGTGCCTCATGTCTTGTGACACATTTCAGAAAGAAAAAAAGTCTGTCATTGCTGATAGCTTTAGTAATTTGGGAGTTTCCTTTTTGTTTTCTGTACTTTTTGACACTTTCAAACTTTAATAACACTTGTAATGCAAGGAACTAATTCTTGATTCTGTCATGAGTAACTGGGAGTTTTGTGAATTAGCCGAGCGTGTTCCCCCTTTTCAGCTACCTCAGGCTTGGTTCAACCTAGAGACAGAGGCCCAGGGTGCAGACACCAGGAGGGCGCCGATTCCTGTGCCCCAGCGCGGAGGCTGGCGGCTCTCAGAGCTTCACCTCGTCGCACCTGTCCCGGTTTGTGTTTGGGCCGGGGCTGGGTGTGCACTGCTGGACAACGGCGTTTGCACGGCCATGACCCCCTCGTCAGCAGATGCTTTGGCATACTTACCACTCTCCTTT
>NW_009707419.1:26410-27853 GCF_000703405.1 Apaloderma vittatum
CTAACGCCACTCGCCATTCACCAAGATTTTAGACTTTTGTATATCTCCAGCAATAAATTTTATCTTGTTTGTGTACTCCTTTGCGTTTGGAGCCTGAGATTGGCTCCTTTCCCCCCCATCTGGGACCTGGACGGAGGCAGAGCCTGGAGCAGATTTTCCCTGCTGTGTGAGGTGGCAGATGCTGGTATTTCTTCATTCTACTCATACCTGCAACCATAAAAAAGCTATGAGGTTTTATCATTTTCAGTTTCAATTCCACTTTATTGAGTCCTTTATGCCTTGTAAACACCACAGTTAAAATATATTTGAATAATATGTATTACATGGAAACAATACAAATAAATAAAAGACCTATAAAAGATACAAGGAATTATTACAATCTTTGCTTCAGATGACTCTGGGCATTGCTAAGCCAAGTCTGTCTTAAGACTTTTTAAAATTGCCTTGGCCGAAAACAGCAGCTGGAGAAGTCAGTATGAGTCTCTTCACTGACTTTGAATCTCTTAGGATCTGTGTACCTTAAAGCTGTCGCATTTAAGAATGGGTTAAATGTGCCAGTATCTCCTCAAAGACCAAGATTTGGTGTTTCTCCTGAGGTCCATCCCTCTCAGTGAGGGCAGCTAAACAGATGTATCTGATGACACTGTGACCTTCTAGTTGTTTGCTCTATTTCACATAATTATTTTACTGTAGGTGGTTCTAAATATAGTGACTGGATGACGTAAGAAGGTGTATTCATGGGAACAGTGTTTTAGATAACTGAATTTTGTGAATGAGGATAAATAATTTATGTATATTTCACTGATCTCGGGGGGCAGAGAAAAACTATCTGTATGTTTTAGGGAATTGGGTTTTGCAGAGTGAAGCACCAACCTTTGTTTTCCAGATGTAGCCGATAAGCTTGTGCCTGAAAATTGCTGTGTAATTGATGTAACGAGGGTTCAAAAAAATATTTTAGAAAACCAAATGAACCTAGATAGCTGGCAAAACCATGCACAGAATCAACTCCATGTATCAAGTTTTACTCGCCTGGTTCACCAAGCATGACTTGGTGGCTCGTTTCCTGCTGTCCCAACCCTGAAGAGGACGTTGCATGGATCGTGGTGGGTGTGAGGGAAGTGTATTTGCCCAGAAAGACCCGCCTTGGTAACAATTAATTAATGCATATCAGCTTCTGCACCATCGTTCTGTAGGTCAGTAGTCGGGTATTTAGAGTTCATCTAGCGAAAACGTGTAAATATCTACATACATAAATATTTAGTGCAATAACTTAGACAGTAATTATTTTCAAGCGTAGTATAAAGGGCCCCGGGGCACGACTCTGTGAAAAATTTATTCAGAATTCTTTTAACTTAAACCCCATCTGCAGCAAGTTTGTTGTTTTGTTTTTTTTTTTCTCGGCCGTTTTCATGCCGAAAAGCCCTCCCTAAAGACCACTCGCCA
>NW_009707420.1:0-28901 GCF_000703405.1 Apaloderma vittatum
TAGAGGCCGGCCCAGCCCTAACCTGCGACACATGCACACAAAACCAAGTAGCAAAACAGAACTGAAAGCTGGGGAGCTGAATCCACAAAATAATGAAGAGGAACGCTTACAAAGAGTTGGTTCCTTGCTTCTCTTTTGATGCTACGCTCTCCACACCATTCTAAACAGAACTTTCCCTTGAAACATGTCAGTAAAAAAAAAAAAAAAAAGCTCTGATACAATGATGACAAGAATATCAAACAAGAATATCCTCTAAAGCAGTATTTCTTGAATAATCCCGTTTCAAATCTCCCTTTGCTCACACAGACACCATCACAGCCTCCCTCAAAAGGATTTCTTGTGATGGATGAGAAAGACATACAGCTTGGTAAGGAACTTGTACTCCCTTTCTCTAGGTCTCTAGAGATGCTGTACGGGAGGATCCTGGGTTACCCACCAGTTAAGCTCTGCCCAAGTGGTAAATTTGCGACCTTAAGTCCCCAGCTCTACAAATGTAGACACCAAAATGTGAACGTCCAGGCCTGAAAAAATCTTTATGAACCGTATCACAGGCACACTGATGATGATCTACCCAGCACAGCCCCATCCAGTGACAGAGTTCCTCAATCAAGGGCACTCTGTTCATACCCTTCTGGGTGGAAATACTGATGGGAAGGAAGTTTCAAATAAAGAAGCTGCCAAGAGTCTCAAAAAGAAAAAAAAAAAAAGTCATAAATTCAATTAACCACATTGAGGGAAAACGAGGAAGGCCAGCTACATATTACAAAAGAGGTTTTCCTACAGGCTAGTGAAGACAAGAAACATCATCTTTAGCCAAGAGGTGATTGGCATGAATCAAGATGTGCTTTTTATCAAGGTGGTAAAGAACAGAGCATGCCAAATACATAAGCCAGCTGGCACACTCACACTACAAAAAAGGTCTGAGAGTTCAGGCTCTTCCAGTGTGTCCACAAAGGAAGGTGTATATAGGCAGCTGCCTAAAGAAGTTCCACTTCCTAAGGCTATAAATTTAACTAAAAGAATACTTAAGATCGCAACTTTTATACGCTTACACAGTTCACAGCTCCTCAGGAAGGCTCACACTGGTTGATTTTTTTTTTTTTAAAGCACTGTTCCTCCATTATTTAGAAAGTGTCCCATCCATCTACTTTGGAACATAAGATATTGATAACCAGAGTATGCAAAGGAGTGAATACATCAATTTTTACTCAGGGCAACAACTTCCTTAGTCTCACTTAAAAAGTTCCTGCAACACAACTTGCTATATAGCTGACAGAGACTTATCCCACCCAATGAGGTATGAACCACAGGACAAGTCCATAGAAACACTTAAATTACTCCAAATGCAAAAGACTATTCAGCCTCATACAGAGAATTTCCATTGTTTACCTCTTAGTATGATGGAAGCTGAATGCAATAAAAATCTGAATGCAATTAAAAACACCATCAATTAAAAAATATTTTAACACCTCATGCCGTGAAAGTGGAAACAGGAAAATACAACAAGCAGCCTCCTGCTTATGTATTTCACATATCTTTGACATATAGAGATGTCAAATTTGTTTCTGTAAAGAAGCTTTACTATACTGGGTAACATCCAATGGAAGTGTTGCTTTGAAACCAACAGCAGTTCAGATGCAGGTGCATCTTTTTAAATTTATTTAGTTGAGCCATCAATACTCCTGCTTTCCTAGGAAAAACACTGAAATGTGTGCTTATGCTCATGCATACACAGGGCAAGACGAAACTGTCACTTGCAGTGAAACACAGATGTAAGGGTGTCAAGGGTTAGGGCTGGGCCAGCTACTATAGGAATGACAGATGCTCTCAGCCGCTTTCTCCTCCCCCTCCGCAAAGTCACAGTCAGCTTAAACTGACCTAAGCAAGAGTCAACTGCAAAACAAACAAACAAACAAACAAACAAAACCCCACACAAAACCAAACCAAACAAGAAAAAAACCACATTCACTGAGTTTTCATTCAAATCTGTTCCTTGATCTAGCTTGCTAAGCAGCTACACAGGTTCTTGCATTCCTTTGCAGTAGAAACCTGGATATTTTACAGTCAGCTGCAAGCACCTGTAAAAAAAACACCTTTCCAGTCAGCTTGCAACTGGCCATCTTGACCCAGCTTGTGTGAAATTTTATTTACTTTTCTATAAAGCTTATCCTATGGTCTCATGGTTAGTCACCAACTTCAGCATTTCTCAGTGTGTGCTGGCAAAGCAGACATAATTCTCAGGAATTTCACCAAAAGGTTACCAGCTTATAAGGACTGGCTAGCCACAAAACACTAATTCTGCAGTACTGCATTCAAACCAAAAGAGAATAAAAATCGAAACACTAACCCACACCACAATCCTAGAAAGTTATACATTTTGTTTCCTGACCATCCAAGAGATCAGTTACACATTTTGTAAGCAGCAGAGAAAGTAGCTTTTTGTCAGACGTGTTTTAGAGCTGATCTACACTCTAAGGAAGTTCACACATTTTGATTTATTGCATATTTTCACAGAAAGAATGAGATAGAAGTGCTTTATTAGCTTTTAGATTTTTCTTTACACTTAGTTCCTTACGACTAAATACCACCATGACTTGTAATCACTTGCAAACATGAAGTACAGCCAGCGCAGTATCAGATGTGCTCAGAATTTAAAATCTGCTAAAAAATCAAGCCTAGCTAGAGCTTCTTTCTGCCCTGAGTTGGGTTTGCAGTGGTGCCTTATCAGGCACATCATTGCTAGCAATCCATACGCCTTCCTGAGCGGTACAGCTCCACTGCAATACGTTTGTGTGTAATCTCTCCACCATCAAATCCTTTTCTGATTTAGCATCTGAAGATAAGTCTAACTCGCTGTGTAAGCCATGATTATTTCTGCTGTGCACTGCTGCTAGCACTGATAACAGCCACTCTTGAAATAAAGCAAGTAATACTTTTTTCTAGCATCAATACCCTCAATGAACACACAGGCTATGTGAACTACTCCAGAAGAACAAGCTTCCTCCATTATCTAAATGAGTTTAGTTTGTATCCGTCGTTCCAAAAGTCTTGTATTTTGTATACTTGCTCTGCACAAACAGCATTATTTCTCTTTTAGGGCATGCTACATACAAGCTGAAAGAAATTAGAAGTTTACAGTACAGGTAGCATTTGATAAACATTGCAATTGTTTTGTAATTTTGACTCAACGTACATGACTGCATTAACCATTTTTTCTCTCCAAAAACTGAACTGAAAACATACATTGTCCTATATGTAACAGGCTTTGCACTTGTGAGTTATTCTTAGATGAGAGAACTCCCAGCTAGGGCAAAGCACATCGGCTTTGCAGAGAGCAGACTGCTCAAGCAGAATGACAAATGAGTCACAAGAAGAACATTCTTCACTGAAAGAATTTATTGCTGCTTTGGAAAGGTCTAGCATGTGTATGTTTACACACTGAAAGCACAGCTGCAGCTCTTTTGGAGCCCTGCAACAGTATTAAAAGTACAAGATCAGCCTCATATTAAACAAAACAAAGTAGAATGGCTATAAATACAAGAGCCAGCCATGAATTTTAAGTCCTTCAAATGTAGCAATTGAATATTAAAGCAACTCCTTAAAAATTATTTTAAAATAAGCAATACTCCTTGAGTATCTTTAAAAATGAACTGTTAGGGCATCTATTCGAGATGGAGAAAAGTAGGGTTCAGACAGATCTGGAATTGAGATTGCTGGAAACAGAATTTCTCAAATCTTTTCCATAAAACGTAGCATCTTCCCATTCAAAAAGTAATGGAAGTATGACTGGAGTAATTAAATACCTTTTCAAATTCAGCTATACATTATATTGATAACGCAGCCAGATGTGAAGTTTAACTTCTCTCCAAAACTGAAGGAAGCGTCAATGAAAGTGTGTCTTGGCCGTAGGGGCAGCAAATACACTGTCCATAGTAAAGCTACAGAACACTTCGAAGTACAAACACTAGTGCTCAGCTGTATCATCTCACTACGATGTTCCTATCAGACTTCTACACAGGCTTTTTTTTGGGGGGGGGAATGAAAGCTAACACCCATCAACAGTTTACAAAACTGTCAACCAGAAAAGCTTCTCTGCAGGAACCTAGAATTGAGCAGGGCAACTGTATCACAGTCAGAAAAGACTTTCTGTCCCAGGAAAATCCTCCCACAGTGTTAACGTGTAAAACGTTCAACATAAAAGTTAAATTAAAACCTAGAGACTGCACATAAGACAGTTAAAGATGTCTCTGATCTAGTGAAAGATGTCCCTGCTCACTTCAGGAGGGTTGGACTAGGTGATCTTTAAAGGTCCCTTTCATCCCAACGAATTCCATGATTCTAAAGGCTTGATTTTATGCTTCCAAGCACTGATCTTTCAACTACATGTTCAACATAAGCTACAGAAATTTAACATGCCAGTCTACTACTGAAGTCTCCACATGATTTAGAGAAACTTATTCATTTATCTGCCATTTCCAGCTACAAAAAAGGAGATCTTTAGAAAAAGCACTCTGCTTAAATGTATTTGACAGCTTTCATCCAGGAATTCACTCCAACGGATAAAGAGACTACAAATGGGATATTAATTCTCCCCAGACATACTGCTGCAGACATGACAGAGCCTTATGAAGCAGACAATAGTTAGTCATAAATCAGGAGGTCGTGCTGGAAGAGCACTTCACATGGAAGACTAAGGATCAGAAGTTTACCCATTTTTTCAACTCACCTCATCTCAAATTAATTTGCACCTAATAGTGATCAAATATCTGACAAGTTGTATCAAGGAAATATCAGTTTTTACAAGTGTAGCACAGAACAAAAAGAAATACTAAAAATCCAGAAATGACCAGCTAGTTCAGATTTACTGTTCACTTTCATAATGCCTTAAAACATCCAGAAACAGATTTGTTTTTAACATGCTGAGCATCTCACATCAACTGTGGCCTGGGAATATTTGAGGATAAACATCCCTGAAACCATCACTCCCAGGCTGTATGACTAATGCCTGGAGGATATGGTCTCTTACTGCTCTCTCTTCAAATGACTGAAGTACGGATAATACTTCCCTTCTTTATTATATACTGTATCAAGACTAATAACTTGTGAGTTATGACATAAGCCACAGCATATGAGAAAACTGTCAAACAAAAAATTTGCACTATACCACAGTATGCAAACATGTTCAGAAAAACAGTATTATTCAGTTTAGAACTTCCCAGTTTCACAACTACTCCTCATGACCCAGCCATAAAACTTGACACAATGTCTAAGAACTGCAGTACAAGTTTGTACTGAAAGCTTTAATATAAATTCAGAGCAAACCAACATTCTAAGGTGTCACTGTGGTCATCACACAGCTGACTTCAAGAGCAATTGTGTTTGTTTTGGTTTTTTTTAAAGAAAAGCTTTTAAATAGGTTTGGGAACTGCACAAAACCAAATAATTTCATATGAGCAGAGCTTCAGTAGACGTAACTACAAGCAGAGATGTCAAGAGCATTTCTTGTAGGTCTTCAGGTAAATATTTGGAGCAGTTATCTCCAGCATAGAACACTCAGATGAAAAAAGATTCTCTTGATGAAATAGTTCATAGGTCAGCTGCTACACCTGCCAGCTCTGGGCTTACATGTTACCTCAGGGCTTCCAAATGTCAGCCATCAACATGCTTTACACCACCCACTCTCACTACGGAGTGGAAGCATCCCTTCCTGGCATTAGCTATGATGAAGTTTCTTAATCTTCAAGATAGTTCTATCTTTTGCTGTGAATGTATCAGTTGTTAACCAGATGCTAAGGAAGTCCACTCACCAGACTCACCCTCCTGGAATTTTAACTCAGAGACACTACTTCCTAAAAATTGAACTGACAGTAGGTACAGACAAAATGCTATCTTAAGAGTGAGAGATTCCTAGTGGAACTCGAGTTTTTCACTTACTTACATAACCCACCAATAGTTCAGAGGGCACCCAACTACAATAACAGCTGCAACTTGCTTTGAATTCCTTTAGCTTTCCACATCAAGGAAGGAAAAAGCCTTCTTTCCTGAAAGGGTTAAAGAAAGACCTTCACTGGAGACAGTCTACCTTCCTGTGTAGGTAGTTTTACATCTTTTTTTGAAACTGTTGTTTTGGATGTTTCTTCCAGACAGACACTGTCTCTCATCCAGTATTTCCTCACAGTCTGCATGTTTTTAGTTACTCAGAAAAAGGGCACAAGCTTCAACAGAATCAACCAACACACCTGCAACCTAATCAATGCAAACCTTGATGTTGACTAACAGAAGAACTTCACATTTTGGATTTTTATCTCGAGAATATAGAGGCCAGCATGTATGGGCAACCAAAGAGCATTTCTCAATATTGTTCAAGTACAAAAAAAAAACCCCAAAACCAACAAAAAAAACCTTACAGGGAGGTGCGATAGCATTTTAAAATCTCCATTTTGTGAAAAACAGTAACAAATAAGGCAGTTCACTATTATTTCTAATGCATCTAGACAACACTAGAACATGAAAGTTACTACGTCCCATGTAGTTCTTTATACTTCAAGGTATTAGTTTCCAGCAGAAACATTAAGAGCCACATTCACCCTGAACCATAACTTTACATGAACAACAAAGCTCACAACACCACACTGGCACTCCTAAACACAAATGGAAATGGACAAGTGGGAACATGAACCACTCTGTTCATGAGTCAGGGCCCTCAGACAATCCATCCTGAATTGCATCACACGCACTCATGAACCAGTTCCCTGGGCATCATCATCTGCGGGACTCCTACAAATTCTGTGCCTGTTAACTCTTACCTTCAACACACAAAGTATAAAAGGATCAGGGACTTTTCTGGCACGGGGTTTCCATAAATTAAAACTTCAAGATAAGGGTGACAGATCACAGGACTTCTGTTATCACCTCAGCACACACTATTTTAGGGTAAAAGCCCATTTTCACTTTAAATGTATGCCATTGCAGTTGTCACCATACAGTACAGGAAGGCAATAAGCTTAGGTAACAGTCATTAAAAACTGAAGTACTGATCTCCAAAACACGACACCTCATTTAAAGCCGAGCATACGGCATTTGTCAAGCATTGAAAGACAACAGCTCCACTGAGCACCTCCCAAGAGCTGTGCATTAACATGGGAACTCAGGAGTAGGAGCACAGCCAACTCCAGTCTCACCAGTGTTGTACAAATAGTCCAGCTGTGTAACTTCACAAACATCAGGAAGCCGCTACTCAAGGTGAACATGAGCTGTCTGACTAGAGAAATAAACTGGACACAATTATGACTTGACTAGAATTTTATCAGTATCTCTTTATCCGCTTTTCCTTCACCAACTAGATGAGTGCAAAGTCAAAGACAACTTCAGCTAAATCTAGATCAGTTTGGCCAGCGACTGCTGATTTCCAAGAACCTGAAATTATTCTTTTACATTGCTCTTTCTCATTACTTGAGACTACAAGCACTGACAAAACACCAAACGTACAACTATTATATTGTCTAGTCAAATTGGCACTGTGGCATATCACAGAAATGAAGAGGGATGCCATGTGTCACTTGAAGAGCTCCAAAAATCAAAAGTGATGGGATGGAGGACTCCACTTAAACAGTGATTGGACACATTCATATTTAGAGATAGCATTCTTAGCCTAACCCCATTTCACTTCTGAATAAACAACATGCTCTTTCAGCAAGTGCTTACCCTGAAGCAGCTGTTACAGATGTTCACCTGTTGTTCACCTGTGTTTTTTAAGTTTCTAAAAGGCAGATTCTGTAACAAGAGCCTGTTTTTCCCTTTGTGAATGGTCTGAGAAGGAAGCAACAAGTTCCAAGAATCGACTGGGAGGGTTATGCTGGCAAACAGGTACAAAAACAACAACTAAAAATTCCAAATTATAGTATCCAGACAGGGATCTCAATGCTTCTGCACACAGGCATTCCTGTATGTCCTTACCAAGTTTGCTACAGGCTTTTAATGCTGCCAGACTTGCACATGATGCACTCATCCCAGTACCAAAGGACCAGCTGCAGACTGGCTTGCTGGCTAGCAAGTCAATGGCTACAAGCAGTTCCTTGACTTGAAGGTGAAACCCAGTAAGAAAACACTATCAAGGAATCATTAAGGTTAGAAGACACTTCTATGGACTGCCTAGTCTGACTCCCTTTACAGAACAGGATCAGCTGAAGCAGGTTCCTCCTAGCCATGTCCAGTCACATTTTGACCATCTCTACGATGACAACTCCACTACCTCTTTGAACAACTTGTTCCCATGGTCAGTAACTCCATGGCAAAACTGTTTTTTCTTTAGCTCAAGTATTCTCTTGTATTTTAAAATGTGCATGTAACAGTCTGGGCACCCGTGAGACATGCCTAGCTGTCTTCTTTCCCTCTTACCTTCAGATATTTCTACCTACATGATCCACCTGAGCCTTCTCTTCTCCAGGCTAAACAAGTCTAGCTCTCAGCTTGTCCTCATACGTCAAACACTCCCGTGTCTTCACCAACTTCATGACCTTCCTCCGGACTCTTTTCAGTACATCCATGCAGCTCTCTGACAAGGGAGCCCAGAACTAAACCCAGCACTCCAGATGTGTCTCATCAGGTCTGAGACAAGATGGATCACCTCCCTCAAATATTGCTTATTTCACCTTTTCCCCCCCCAAAAAAACATGGTTTATGAGAGATCCTGGGCCCACTTAGAGTTCTAGAAAGAAGGAACTTTCTAGGCTTAAATACCAACTCTTTCCTAAAATGCTCCTATCTATGTCACTTCACAACAGTGTTGGCTACAAATTACACCTGTTTCTCAGCTTGTAGAGAGTTCAGTAGTTTGCTCAGTATTTTCTAGTAGGCATAACTGTAATCAGAATTATGTTATCTCAATTTTCAATCAAAATATACCAGTAATTCATGTGAATTCACATGTAAACCAGTGAGAAGCTAGTTTTAACCACTGACTTAGGCAGGTTAAATACAAAAACACAGCACTTTCAGGAAAGGTGTAGCACACAGTTTGCTACAATTTTCTGCCTCCAAACTGTAAATTTTAGTAATTCTAGTTTCAAAGACCCTTCTGTTACCCTTACACACTCATGAAAACCCAAGTAAGTCAAATGAAATGAGAAATAGGCCCTGTCTTGGTAAGTGAAGGACAAGAAAATGTTTTTTATTGCGGCAGGTGACACCAACAAATCCAAGCATATTTGGAAACAGTGAGGCTCTTGATTTTAAATTGAATTACTTTTCAGGATTAAAGCTGGCAGTTCTGAACAACACTGACTTTATACAATGAAGATAAGCAGCAGCAAGGCACCTTTCTGAATAAGTTTGCCCCCAAAGATGGTAGTCCTTTTTCAACCTACCGTGTCAAAAACCTTTCACACATTGATGAGTTTATAGGTATCTTCTCACTTCCACTTCTTCATACTTCAAACAACAGATAAAACTTCCACAGCACTGACCATTCTGTCCAGATAGTCAGCGTACCACCATTTAAAAAAAAAATTCAATCTAGTTTCATAAGGATTACATCTGAAAGTATGCACTGGCAACGGGCACTGTAGAAACTAAAGTTTTTCTATATGCGATACCAGAATTTACTAAAACCATATCAACTATGTAGACACAGCACAGATTACATTCTCCAAACAGAAGCACACTGAAAACATCATGTTAGGACAGCTAGCCAAGAGAATCTTAGAAAGAAAAATAATTTTAGTCCAGTTAAAGGTACATCCACTGCTGGCTGAAAAGCTGCATCGTGTATTTAGGGTTTTACCTGCTACAAAAAACTCCTCTTACCTAGTCATGAATGGATTAGAATACCCTGAGTTTTACTGCTTGGAGCAAAACCAGTAATGTTTGAATGACCTTTGTTTTCTACACATCTTAGTAATATGCTTTGGTTTGAGAATTTTACCATATCTTATGGACAGGCTTGGAATAAACAAATACATTTGAAATAATAGTTCTAATATGACTCAATTTTATCAAAACTGTGAGCATTTAGAAGGGCAAATATTAAACACTGAACTTCTGGCTAAAGATTAAAGTCAGAAACAAGCCTTTGTGATAAATACTAATGTATTCATGTACTCATGCAATTCAGAAATTTACATAGAAGAACAGCCATCTGTGTGATATTTTAAAATCATGACTTCTGGTGACATCATAAACCATAAGGTGAAAGAATCCTGACACACCTCAATCCAAAGTACACAAAAATAAAGGTGCTAGTTAACGCTGATTTTTCAAGAACGTCAGTGCACCCTGCACCAACCCAACTTCAGTATTTTGACATCAATTGTTCACAGAAGAAGTTTCATACATATTAAGCATCATCAAGTCATCATTCACAGATGACAAAACAGCACATTAAGGAGAAAAATGTTCAGCAACAGTTATTGGTAAGCTATAGGAAAAAACTACAAAAAAATCAGTTAGCTAGTCTATTAGAAATTCAATATAGAAGTTTTCATTAAAACCAGATAAATACTAAATTTTACCTTTTCTGGATTGTAATATAAAGATTTCAAAGTGGTAAACAAGGGTGGGCAGCCTTTACTGAAGTTAACCCTCAGGAACTTATCCATTAGTTCTCTAAATTTTTCACCTAGAAACAAAAGTGTATTTGGTTATATGTCAGTGATTGCAAGTGTTATAAAAATATAAGCACTAATTGCTGTGCAACTCTGGATAACAGACTGAGAAACTGAAATTAAGGGTTTTCATCTTTCCTGTAACTTAAGACTAAGATGCAAACATGCTCTGGATGACGAAAAAAAAAAAGAGATCAGAGTAAAATGCTTTAGTTGCTGATGAAGACATGGTAACAGTCCTGAAACCTGTAAAATGTATTAAAAAGAAAGCATTAGGTGCTGGCTACAGAGAATGTAGCAAGAGCTATTTAAACAAACAGTGGAAAAAGTTATAATGGTAAGAATAACTAAGCACTGGAATGGATTACCTTGGAGATCTTGTAAAAGCTCCATCACTGGAAGTTTTTATGATTAAGTTAGACAAATGTGTGTTAGGAATAGTGCAGATATAAATTATCCTGCTTTGAGGAAGAAGGATGGATGAAATGAACCCTCTACCTCTCTTCTAGTCCTATTTTTTTTATGAGTAGGACATGACTTCCGATGATAATATTGTTTCTGGAATCAGAAACAGAATAGAAGACTGGGTTTCAGAAGGACAAGTACCACATCAGAATCATCGTTATCAATTAATTTTATATTGGTTTTGTTTGCTTTGCATAGAATGACATTGCTACATTTCACTGCCTACTCCACTGTGAACTCCTCTAAGCCTTTGAATACGGAAGTCATCCACAAAATGCTAACATCCACACATAAAACTTAAAATAAACTTCAATTCGTTAAGAACACATTACAGATTTGATTAACAGATTGTTTTGTAGATACTCAGAAAATGAAGATACTACTGCTTTGTACATAACATTAGGTACTTCCATGAATTCTTAATCGTTCTAACACTTACTGTTATCAGCTCCATTACTGTGAACACATAACTCATGTTCTCACCTCGCTGTGCTGAACGAAACTGCTGGATATAGAAACTCCTACAACCTGTGGATTAGGGTCCATAACTGGACTACAAGTGGATGCTTTATTAGAGGGGGATTAATTAAAACTTGCTTTCTCACACTATAAGATATCTCCCTGTATGGCAAAAAAAAAAAAAAATCCACCTCGTTTTCTCCATTTCTTCTGTGGAATTATTCCAATTTATATTCTTCATGGAAGAATTGTAATACACAATTTAGGAAATCAAGTTTCAAGTTTCCATGAAGTACACACTTATTTCTAGAAAGCACAAGGGCTTTAAAATAAAGTCTGAAAAAATGCAAAGCACACAGCAAGGCACCCACCTACAGCACAAAGCCAAGATCAAAATTTTGTCCCTGAGGAGGTGCAAACCTGACCACAAGAAGGGTGAATGCACAGGAGCATAAACAAATCTAAAACTGGGTGGCCTGACTCCAACCTCCCACTCTTGATCAGTCTGAAAATTAATTGCAACTGCTTTCCTCCCTACAGGTGGTTTCTAGCTGGATCAAGGAGCTGATTTGTATCAAATACAAGGTAATTGAGATGTGAGACATGGCAAGGGCTAGCAAGGTCTGCCCTTTTAATATAAGCCTGCATTTGAGTATTTTAAGCCAATTCTGAATCAATCAGTGTTGGCTGCAAGCAACTGGTCAGTGACCACACTGGAACATCAACCTCATTTAATCAAAAACTCTGTCCTCTTGAAATTTGCAAATACATTTCTGCAAACAAGTTTTGTTTCCACATCTTCACATTCTGTTCACTTTTGCAAACAGAAGTTCTCATCTGCTGGCCTTATAAACACAAGAAATCATTTAGTAAACAGATTAATTTCTAGAGGATCAGAAACAGTCTTACGCATCCACGACTGATACAAATATAAGAGATTAACAGAAATACGTTTTAATTTAAGAAAATTCTTATTTGTGACAAAGCAGTGCAGAGAGTAGCTTACTATGAGACTTTTCTCAACTGATCTAAAAATGAATTTCGCTTGCATTTAGACTATCGCTACAGCAGGAAAAACTAATCTCATTGCCAGACATATTTCTACTTAAACGAACATTAGCTGTGAAGCTACACTGTCAGTTATGATAAAGTAATCTTGTGCAAAACAGAGAGAAATGAAGTCAACAGCAAAACATTATTAATAAAGGAAAGCATTTTAATAAAAGCATTTTGCAGGTTTTTTCCTTGTTTACTATGCATTACCATAACAATTTTATTAGAGAAGAAACTCTCCCAACTTCTCAAATCTAGCTGAACTGCCTTAAAATTTGCCCTCGTATCTTCAAAGGAACTGAAATACCTGGGATTAACTAAGGCACAAGAGTTAACTTCAGGGCTAAATCTCTTACAAAGCAGTTAAGATCTTGTGATTTTACACAGGAAAGGTGTATGCACATTCAGATTCCTGAACAACAAGAAAAGTTGACTAACTGTGCTCTGTGGTATTTAAAGGCACAACAAACGCAGTGCTCAAGTAAGCAAGTTAAATTAAGAACAAACCTCACAAAATCAAAATCATGAGCAGATATGTTGAGCATCTGCAGCTCAACTTAAGACTTTGTGACACTTTGACTTATGTACTTTATATTTCTTTTCAAAAAAGAAATATAATAAATAAATATAAAAACTGGAGTTACAGCAGTTCAACAGCTGCATAGCAAGTGTATATTTTTATGACATTTACCATTTCATTTAGCCTCCTTCCATCTATTTTGGAAGATCATAGCTTTCCCTTTTAAAAAGGAGTATATTTTATTCGGAACTGAGGACATTTGTGCACTGTATTTCAAAACAACTGTTGAAAGGACAGTCACTGAAAGAACTTAAGCTATGAAGTTAAAAATAAAATCATTTGAGCTACATAACACTGTAGATCTGCTTTTTCTTCCTATTCTTACTAAAGTATCAGCACAAAGTTAGCTTGCTCTAGATTTAAGTTCTAATGGTCCTACAACAAAGTCTTGTACACCCAATAAGTCATAAAAGGTAGCATTTTCTGTACAGTAGAAAAACCATACCATACAGAAAAATTGTTAGGAAATTCATCAGTCCTATGCTATCGTGGTTGTTATATGTACCATTAACACTGGCTTTCAGTATTTATAAAATACAAGTTGGCTTATACATACATATGTATATCAAAGATACAGGAGGGAGGTGTGTGTATGCACAGCTCCCTGTACTTTAACTCAAGTGTACTACACCTCCTACCTTTTAATTTGTAATTCTTCACTTGCATGCTGCAGAAAAACATAAAATAATTCCTACAACCTCTATAGCATTCTGTACTGTAGTTCTATCAATACAAACATGTAGTTTGCCGATATCACCATATTAGAGCACACGAACTTTTTCTATAAACTCCTAGAACATAGTAACTTTTGTCTACCCCAAAAGAAACAGGTACATCTGTTTTGCGTACATGCACAAAAATAGGTATTAAATGCACATTCAGCCACCTGATGAAAACTTAAAGAAAAAAAAATCATTATGGAACACATATGCAACTTGTTACCTGAAACAAAGTTTAAAGGTAATCTTCTAGGTGAAACTGCTCTGGGATGTCTTTTACTAACTTCTTCATAAATCTGAAGCCTCTCTTCTAAAGTGCCTATTATCAGTAAATATAATAGATATAAGTAACAGAGACAAAAATCTATTCTTCTAAAAATGTTTTTAAATGTCGAGAATAGTTTAGCTAGACTTCTTATACAGTTTGGATTTGGAACAATTTCAACATTTCAAGCTACTTTTCCCAGACCATCATAAACATCACTGTAAAACTGCACACCGAACACACGCTGTTCATCGATCTGCAACTACGAGCATTAACCACTCCTTAAGGATAAAGTGCAAACAGGACAATTACCTCACACATGCAATCATACAGGACTAGAGTTTGGTTTCTTTCTTACACTCACAGAGGAGTTTGACATTCATAGCTTGAATAAAACTTTTCACTACACATCCATTTCAGACATACTTAAGGCATCCAGTGAAACATATCTCATTTTTAAACGGTCGGTATACAACAGCACACTACACAAGCATGCCTTTATTATGGGTTCTCTGGTGGCAGCAAAAACAAGGCATAATACTGCCAGTGTAAGTACTGAGCACCAGAACTCCTTACGCCCTAATGTTTAACAAAAATAAAGCTACTTAAAGATTTAAAATTTTCTTCCCACTCCTCCCCTTTCCCCCATAATATGCTTTGGAGCTCCAATGTGGTTAGAACTTAAAGAAAACTAATCTGTTGCTTTGAAATGACATTTTCACGTAATTAAGATCAATTTTGCTTAAATTTTATCAAATTCATCAAGCAATTTAAAAAAAAACCTGAATGTACAGATCGATACTATGACAACATATATTTATTAAATATATCTGTTTTTCTTTTGCAAGAAAAACAATTTATCTTGTCACTGAGCTCAGACGTTGGGGGAGGGGGGGGAATATGTTACCCAGTGGCTCCAAGAGATGTAGAATTCTATAAGTTATACTAAAATAATGTTTGGATTGGAACTAAAGCATATAAAAGCCCTAAGTGAAGTCACAAGTTGGAGCTCCAGAACTTACCATGGGGGAGGAAATAGTCCTAAGACCACCTAAAAAATAAAGTAGCATTATTAGTTTTATGAATTAGTACAGTTTTAATCTGCATAGGATTTTAATATGTCAAACAAACTACTGGATTGGTTCTTTGTTAAGAGCTACACATTTTCATCAACTCATTTATTATATCAAACAGATTCATCAAGTTATTGAGTAATTTATCTCCCCTGACAATAACCACAATGTTAAACTCTACAGAAAGAAAACCATTCAAAGGGGCACGCTACTCTGCATAAATGTAACAAACGCAATCATTTTCATTTCCCCAATCACAATCCATACTCCCAGATCACATGAAATCCAACTATAACATTTTCTAGAAAAAGCCTGGTTGAGAAATAATAGTATTAAATACTAGTAATAATATCCTTGTGGGCTTATGATTTATGATGTCATCAGAGTAATTCCAATAAAGCTTCCACTAATTTGTGAACAGTGAAATACAAGGAAATCATTCCTGTGTAAACACTTGTGAAAGTTACAACTGTAGAACACTTATTATAGAATAAATTGTTCCAATATTGTAATTAAAAAACAATAAAGCAATTAGCTATTTTCCTGGAGAGACAGAACAGCAGTAATATGAACTAGCATTGGAATAATATAGATTTTATCACATTTATCTCCAAAGAAAAGTCGGCTAAAAAAAAACCTAAAAAAAACCCCCCAAACCCCAAACTTTTTTTCAGATGGCCTATCTTTAAAGGCCATCTGAAATATATATTTGCATATTTCTCTACATGCCCATAGAAAGAGGTACCACCTAACTAAGTTCCAGAACGACAGTTTTATGTTGCGATACACAACAGCAGTTTGACAAATCAACTACCAGACAGGAAGGAATCGCAATTTGGTTTCCAAGTTCACGTGTGGCACGGCAACGTTCTTCGTGTAAGCACGCTCGCAGATGCCACCGTTAGCTCCAAGAAGAGAAAAACTTGCTGTTGGTCCTTCCACACATGCAAGTTTTTCAGTGGATGTTTTTAAAATGGATAAACGCAACTATATCACATTCGAGATTGTAAGGTACGTAATTTTATGCCAAGTAAAGCTTTTTAATCTAAACCAGGAATCTGTCAAATAAGAGTTTTAAGTATACTCTATATCATGTATATTTTCAATGTATCTGTGTATCTTAACTTACTAGGTTGTAGGGCCTTTTCCAAGCCTTCATAATAACACCAGTTTTCCGCATTGCGCTCAAGTAACTCTTTGTACACTTCACCAGCTTCTTTCAGTCTTCCCAACTTTAGTAACATCTCTCCTATGAACAATGTGATAAAGAACTGTGAATTACATCAGAATGACGCTGATGGCTTAACAGTAAAAGTTTATAAATCTAGATAAGTAAAGGTGTGCTTAGTCATACACAGGTACTTGAAAAAGAGGCTGTATTTTTTCCACAGGCATTTACTGTGTATTACAAGTGCTACCTGAAGCTACCACACATAAAACTCAATGCAGCTGGGAGCATTCAGCACCTGTGAAAACAAAGATTATTTGAATGTCTGTATCTGAACACTTAAAACAGCTATACTGGGATTATCAAAGAAGCTTTCTTCCTTCTAGGACTCCAACACATGACTGTCACTCCTTATCAGGCTGTTTACTCAACTACACTTATATTTTTCACATCAACTAACCAGTTTTTAATCTGTTAAATCACACTGGCTTGCTATGAAGTTAGTTGTTCTGCCAGCTCTGGCTTGCACGGAACTCATTTTCTTGGCAGCAGCCCGGTGCAACGCTGTGGTCTGCGATCTGAGACTACACTCTGATAACACACTGATGTTCTTGCTTCTGCCAAGCGGTGCTTTTGGAGTATCAAGGCCTTCTTTTTTTAACCCCCGCTCTACCACCCAGCAAGGAGGCCAGAGTAGGACAATAAGCTGGATGCAGTCACGCGTACAGCCGACTTAAATTAGCCAAAGGGTTATTTCATGCCATACAGTGTCACGCTTTGTAATAAAAACTGAGAGGAAGGAGGGTTCAGGCAGGCAGTCATTGCCTGGAGACGGCCAAGCACCAGCCCACTTGTGGGAGGCGGCGAGTGATCGTCTTCACATCACTTGGGGATCCAGGTGGTTTTGGTTTTGCTTTTCTCTTCATTTTGCTTATGCTATCTTTACCTCAACACAAGTCTTCTTGCTTTCGCTCTTCCTATTCTCTCTCCTGCTCTGGTAAGTAAAGCTGGGGAAAGTGAGTGAGCAGCTGCACAGAGTCTACCTTCTGGCTAGGGCCAGCCTACCACAACTGTGCAAGCAAGGAGCTGCTGAAGAATACCTGCTACCACACTACGTATTTGTACACATCCAGAACTCAGTATCAGTACTTTAAGTCCACAAAACAGCTGTGGGGTTGTTTTTAACCAAGCCAACCTCAGTATTCACTTAAGTAGGGCAATACAAGCAAGTGCATTACGTAGCTTAAGAAGGAAACAGCAAAAAGGATACTTCAGGTCAAAAAAAACCCAGAAAAATCAGTGATCATACTATAAACAACATTAAGATTCTTCATGAAATTAAAACTGAGCTATACTAGCTTTAATTTACAGAAAGCTACTCTAGCATCAATATAGTAATTTCCAAGTGTCTACCTACAACCACTATGCACTTTGGTAGGGCAAGTTACTCGAGCACAAAACTGTAAATGTGGTGTTATCCATCTCCCTGTAGTAACTGTTTCAAATCCATTAAAGGTGTCACATGTTTTTTCTTTTACTGCTTTATCAGATCTGAAAGCTAGCAGAGAAAGTTTAGAACACTGCCAGAGGGAAGAAAAAGGACTTACCTTTGATTTCTTCTACGATTAATTTATCACATATTTGCTTTTCATACATCTCTATATGTTCTAAAGACTCCTGAAACAGATCTGCCTCTCTCATCACTTGATTTTGGTATAAAATCAGTTCACTATATTCATAATCTATTTTATTAGGAGGAACCTGGGGGGAAAAAAAAAGCAATAGGTTAGTCAGCAGTTACTTGTAACTCAACTGTATGCACTATTACAAAATATACGTTCTGTAGCCTGAATCTTTATCAGGTCTATTTATACACCCATCCAAACACTCAAAATATAAAATTCTCATTATTCATAAATCAAATTAGATTCATTCAGGATAACCTTTGTAAGACAATAGTTTAAGAATAATTCCTGTATTTCTCTTGTCTGTATCACTGTAGTGAGCTAATTAAAAACAGAATCCTTCCGTTCTCTCACACAGTTCACTGAAATTTGTGAAAATCTTGGTAATCTTTTCCCTCTGAAGGACTCACGTGCTCCACAACTATTTTGCCCTACGTTCCCACAGGAGACTGCCAAGATATCACAACATCCATCTTCAGCACAACAAAAATTCGGGACCAAACTACTTCCAAGAACAATGAACCCCTCATATATTGGCCATAACTTGACAATTAGAACTTTTCAGGAAGGAAACATAGACTGTTTCTCTCTAACCAAGCATTCTCTGTGCTATACTTGAATACCCTGGGAAGCACAGAGCAGAAGCATGCAAAGAACATTTTCAAACAAGAGATAATTAATTTGAGGTCTGCTGCCAGTTGCATACCTAGGACTTTGCTACAGGCTATAGTAAAGCTAGGAGGTCACACACTTTCCAGCGATACATCAGCCACCGTAACAGGTTGACATTCCTTTCTAGGGATAACTCACTGAAGTGTGTTTAGGCAACGCAAAGTCTTGGCAGACTTGTAATCATTGTTTCATACTAAATGCTCTTCACTAATATACACAGAAGCTACTTCAGTTATGAGCAAACTGCAAGAATTTCAGAGACTAAACGCAGAAGTCTGCAGACAACACCCAGTAGATCTATAGGACAGCTTACTGTGTGAAATATACTGCCTCAAGAGAAATCGTAGGGAAGACAGTTATAGTCTAACACGATTTTTTTTTAAAGAATAAAAATAGATAAGAAGCAGTCGAACTTGATGTTAATGATTTGCTTTGTCTTGAAATTACATCCTTTGTTTCTTTTCGAGCAACAACACTTTCAAGTCACATTAGTCCCCAAGCAGTTTACTATTACTTTTCCCATAGTAAAGCTTTTCTTCTACTTTTATGAAGAACCAAGTAGTTATTAAACAACAAAAACCCCAAAACATTTAACACTGGTTGAAATTAACTTTCAAATTTAAAGTATGTTGTCCTAACCCACTACTTCCAGTCCTCCCTTAAGCACAGATCAATTTTATGAGATTTAATATTTCTGTTTCCATGCTCTTTGAACTTTCAGAGGCAGCTTTTACAGTACTGTGAATTTTTAGAATGGAGATTTCCTTTTATGTAGAAATGTTCTGAAAGACAACATAACAAAATATTGTAAAGTGTGGATCTGACAACAAACATCAGTTCTAGTGCAACAGCACTCAAGTTTTTTAGTAACTGCTAAAATTTTTATAGCAGATGATAGTTCATGGAACAAGATTAAACCTTGCACAAACTAGAGTCAGCAAGCAGCATGAAATTCTACCCATTTCCTAAAGTAGATTTCCTCTCTCTGCAGCTCCATTTCTGTTTCCACCTACACTCAATTTTATCCATATTAAACATCGGAAGCTACTAATAAAAACACTGTTACCCGAAAGCATTTTTAACTCTTTCACAGATCTGGCACATGCAACAGGGGGTGAAGCATTTAAGCTTTTCTGCCTGGTCATCTTACTGCATTATCACAGAACTGAAACCACAGAGTGCTTATTTAGTTCTTTCTCCTTCACTTCGCCCATAAAAATATCCTCGCCTACAATACACACTTCTAACTTCCACAAGTAGCACAGCTTTTAGCACAGCACAAACTGGTTTTAGGCCTTCAAAACATAAACTACCCCTCAAAATCCTTAAAAAATAAGTACAAAATACAAGTAACAAATATCAATTAATCTCCTTGCAGCTCTTCTAGCTTGGCAGGACTGACAAGACAAATTATGAAATGTCAAAAAAAAAAATCAAACTAACTCCCTCTTATACAGAGGGCAAATTGACCAGAAAGATATTTAATTGTCACTCCATTTGAACAGCCCATTTTTAAAATCAGTGAAGAAGTTAATTTTCAAAGAGAGTTCAAAAATCTCATCAGGTTAATGATGATTTAAACATGCAATGCATCAGAAGGCAAGCACCTTATAACCCCAGCACTAAATCTGAATAATCATATTGTTTCACACAGAATAATATATTCTATAAAAAGGATTTTTTCCACAGTGTTGTTATTGCTGTGTGATACATCTTTACTTCTCCCTCTCCCCAGAAGAATTATGATTCTGGCACATGAGACATCCAACTTTCCCTTGAACTCAATTCTGCTGTTTCAGAATACATTTCTTCCTCTCCTGGATCAAAACACCAAGAATCAGCTTCATAACTGTAGATGCCCTAACATAACTGTCACTGAAAGAATTGTGACAAGATGCAGCCAAAACATACCTAAGAGCAGACCCTCAAAACTCCAGAGGTTTTCTGTCCATATCTGTAATTGTGGGCCTGATGCAGAAATTAGGAATAAAATTAAAATTAAGAATAAAAAATTTGTTCTGGAAAAGAAGAAAGGAAAAATGGGACATGCAACAGTAAAGCAAATGGCATAGCTGTTTTAGACCTTGGTTCCCAAAATTTAAATTCAGAAGTTACTCTTAAATCATTTGATTTAACTTTGCCAGCACGGGCTGTTATATTTCCTGAAGTGATGTCTGCATTCAACCTCATAACCTGCTTTTGACTGAAATATTGTGCATCTGGCTAGTTTACAGCTTTCAAATGACAGACAATGTTGATCTGGATATACTTAGAGACAGAAATTTCACAGCTTCCAACGATAACTTAGCCACTAGAATAAAACTGTCAGCGATAAAAAGTGATTGATCTTTTGAATTTGTTGCTCAACATCCTACCACTAGCTGCTCCTCTATTTTCCCCCATTGCCATTCTTCCTAGCTATCATTCTTCCCCAAACCAGTATCTAAACTGTACTAGAATCACATTGGTTTTTTTCTGCTTCCAGTAAAAAGAGAATGCCCATCAGTACACTACATTTTCTTTAGCCCTCTATCTTTCCATATCGTTCTTTTCATTTTCTAACTTTTCAAGCACAGAATGATCAGCAAGTCTTGGTCTCTCAGTAATCAGTGCTCCCTAGAGAAAATCTCTGCTTCTTCTCAGAAATGAGGGTATTTTTTGCTTTTCACCCATAAGTCTCCCCCTAAGGACAATTTTACAGCCAGCTAAGTCAATCTAACTGCAACCTGGATCAACAAAGGCAGTTCACTTCCCTCTATTATTCCCTTTCCTCTTTCCCCTCTCACCTCACAGTTCAGTTCAGCCAATCAATCCTTCAAAAGAGTGATTATTTTTCCGTCACTTGGGCTTCCTGAACCAGCTCTCCACAAGCCAACTAGTGCTGCACAAGGAAGCAGTGGGAGCACACAGGAAAAAGTCAGACGGCCAGGTTTGGCAACAGCTTCGAGCTATTATTATTTTTCAATACTGCATCTTTGAGTACTCACCTAACGACTGCTACAAAGCCAGTTCCTTGATCTTTTTCGGTTTACTTCTCGGTTTTGTCTGTGTTAATTTGTTAAATCACACCTGAATGGACAGAACTGTCCGAGTAATCCAAGTCAATGAATATGATCACCCTACATCACCATTATTTACCAATTACTATGACAGCAGCGTTTTACATTATGTGTTACACTTATTTATTCATTAAAAATAATGGTGTAGTATCAGGCCTAATACAGATTGCCAAAAACCTCCCTGAAATCAGCAGTTTGTTGTACATTCCCATTCACTAATGATTTGGAAACCCTTCAATCCTTCAACCCTTTTAAACCTTAAACATCACTGGTTTATTACACTCACATGTAACATCCTATCAAATCAGTCATAAAAATTCATCTATTGACTCTGGGCATGTACTAAGTACAGGGCAAGAGGGGAAATTTAGGAAGTAAAGCAAGGAAGAAGCGTATCTCCTCAAAGATCAATAGAGTATCCTGAACTATTTTAATGTTAGATAACCAGAGACCACAGGAACGGTACATTAGGGGATTATTGTGGAAGAGCCAAAGTGGGGCAAAACTGAGCTGTGAGTTTGCTCCTCACTATTCTGGACCCAACACACTCGTTTTCTTCCTGTGGTCAGGCCTCTACATGGGCTCGCACAGGAAAGCATAAGACACTCCCTATTCACAAGAGGAATGAAACTAACACTGTCATCCTTATTTTTTATTGTTTTGGGGGAGAAAACACAAGATGCCACTTAACTGAGTATCAATCTCGAAAAAAAAATATAAAGGAAATGTTTGACAACTAATTTTCTATGAACTCATGTTGTTCAACATTCATGGCATATTTCTGTCTTTTAAGGCTCTTCCACTATGTGCCTGTGACTGGTACTACTCTAACCAACAGCTCACTGTTCAAGTACAAACCATTCTCTTATTTATGGAAATTTCCCAAATATTGCCAGTCTTGGGAAAAAAAAAAAAAAGGCATCAGAGCTTAAGATCTTCTCATGATTTCTTTGGTTTAGAGTGAAATTTAAGACTGTGATACCTTGCCAGATTATGATTATTGTGATAAATCAGACTTGACTGATTTACTATATTATATATATTACTATTACTAATTAATATTACTATATTGTCTATTTACTCTATATATTACTATGACAGGTATTTAAATCTGGGTTAGTCACTAGACTGAAGAGCATTATCATCACGACAGTCCTCAAACAAGCATATTTACACACAACTCTCTAGAGGAGACAACATTAACAGCATCACTTCCATTCTCTCCAAGGGGCCAACACCCCTGTTAAGCCCTCTGAGTCCTTGAAAGAGCCTCCATTTTTCACACTTCACTTGCAGTTTTTCCATTTATATCTATTCATTCTAATCAAACAGTCATTTTGACACTGAACTCAGACTGGGCTCTGCTGACTCATTCAAGAACCATGACTTTATAGCTGTCAAACACTCATAAAAGATAATCCCGTTTTCACTTAAACTTATTCTTTTCAGATTTTTTCCAACACTGAAGTTACAGCTCTTTCAAAATATCAAGCTACATACACCTGGCTTACAACATCCTTTGTTTGACCACAATACATGAACAACAAAAACACGTCCCTCCTAGAAGTGACTGATTTCCTTTCTTACAGTTAGTCCCACTCTGGCTGCATAAGATCTCAAATGCAGTTCTCAGAAATGATACAAGACGTTTGTTTAAAAAAAAATATTTTTTTAAAAAAAGGAAAATCACAATCTACAAGTCAGGTAATGTCTTATCTGCACATGATACTCCCAAGCAAACCTCCCAAGCTGAATGCATCCATAAATACATTTTTTTTCTTTCCATCTTAGATTATTCAATGCACCCACTCTGTTCTGTTAATTCAGACTTTGTAGTTCTGCATTTCCAACAGCAGAACAAAGGGAATGAGTTCTCTCAAAAAGGGTTCTATTCTGATTTTTAGCACCGTAGGATTTGATTTACTCCAAGTTTCAGCAAAGCCACATCTTCTGAAACAAAGAATTTTCAGGTCTAATTTTCACATTACTTTCACACCAAGCACTGATTTTAAGTGCACAACATACAGACGCACACAAAGCAATGAAGAAGTGTCATTTTACATTCTCTGTAGGGATGTTATACAGACGCATACAAAGCAATGAAGTGTCATTTTACATTCTCTGTAGGGATGTACTGGCTACCACACTATGGCAGGAGAAAGGGCAGACGAGCACATCCATCACTAAACAGTATCTTCTGAAGTTTTACCTAAGTGTAAAGGGACAGGGTCATTAAGGGTTTTTAGCTACAGGCCTCGCAAACAGTAAGTTCCTCAGTTACTCCACATCAGTCCATCCTTGTATCTTCAACCCTAAGAGCCTACTGCAAAGGGAAAAAGTACTCCTGTATAATTTGCACCAGCTATTAAGCTCCTGGGAATCTTCCTACTCAAAGCAGAAAGCTCAAAAAAAAAAAGTACTAAATCTCTTCCTAATTCTTAATTAGTTCTTCCTAATTATGAAGAACTAATTTTTCAGGTTCTGTCTCTTATATACAAAGTGTTCTCTTCCCAGAGTATAAAAACTTACCTGTTGGGTTTTCCTAAACTCTTCAAGCAGTTTTAAGGCCATATCATAATCCTTTAGTAAGTGGTATGCAATGGCATATCCAATCCAGGAAGCCCGTTGTGTGGGACGCAGCTGAAGTAGCTGGTACCTTGTCTCCTTCAGTAAAAGAAAAAAAAAAGCAATTTAAAAGTAACAAAGATGTTAAAAAAAGGTTTACCACCAGTACAGGTAATTAAAACTAAAAGATCTTTTCAAAGCCCTATGCAATTCTTGAAATTTTAACAGCAAAGGGAAAAGCAGCACATTTCCATCTCATAAATTCATGAGCTATATTCCAAATACAGGAGTTTTTGTTGGGAAACAAAAGATACCGTTTTCAAGCGTACCTCTTACAGGGCCTAAATTACTTCCAAAAGGCAGAGCTTTGAAATCTCAGAGAGGAGTTTCTGTTAGAAAGCATAACTCACTGACACTGAGAGAACTGTCCCACTTTCCTCATGCCCAGGGACAAGGTCCTTATACTTCCACTGCAGCAGCACTTGTCAGTCCCCCTTCCCAAATCAAATAGTATCCCCACATCAGTTATTCCCTCGCCTTGCATTAACAAATTCAACACCCTCAGCAAAGGAGACCAACTAATGCCACCACCCAGTCCTCGACTTCACATGAGACCAAGGACAGAAGGAGCAGGACTTTTCCCCTCAACAGCCAAATCAGTACAGCCATTTTGAAAGCATTTCCTCCGTTTTTAAGCCAGATTTAGAATGTTTTATTTACGATAAAAATCAAGAAATCAGTCATCATGGGGCATGTTTTCCACATACTCAAAAGAAACATAATGTATTCCTCATAAAAATACACCTTCACTATACACACCCAAAACACCACTCGTAGCACTTCATGACAGGATAGTAAGCACTCCTACTTGCTAAGGTTTAGGTCTCATCCTTTTTATTTTCACTATTTTAACTAAAAATGAGTCAAGAACTAGAGTTTTACAAGGTGATCCATAAGGCAACCTGTACAAAACTGTACTTCTGTTCTCAACATTATACAGAGCTCTGCTGCAATGTTTTCATGCTTTCCTACACAAGATCTTGAAATGCTTCTGAAACAGCCAAATCAAGTAGCAACAGAATTACCACCCATAAGAGACGTTACAATGGAATAAAGTAACAATACAACGCTAACAGCAATAAACAGGAATTTGAAGAGAATACTTACTCTATATCCTTCCAAATCCCTCATCTGAATCTGCAACAGAGAGAGATCTCTCAAGATCTGTAGATTATCTTTGTCTAGTTTGAGTGCATTGCGGTAACACTTGATGGCTTCGTCGTACTTCTTATCAGAGCGTTGCAAAAGGCCGTAGACATGCCAACCTAATGCACGTTAAGGAAGATACACGCACAATTTTCACAAAGTAACTGCAGTGCTTTTGTGTTACAGACCAAGCAACTTGATGTGTTCCTTGAAGATCAGCATCCTTATAAATTAAGTTTGACTGCTCCAGTCAGACTGCACTGACACACTGTACAACACTGAATGCTTCCAAATAAATCTCACTTTAAAGTCTTCTGTCACATCACATTCATAATTCCCTCCAAAACACTGTTACACAAACTACACGATCCACAAGACCCAGAGTTAAGAGTTGTACTGTTTAAAACATACTACTGTAGTTACAGCAGGAACTCCTACTCCCAGAAATGTGTCACTCTAACAATAAAAATCAGTGTACAAGTTCTGTTTTTTCTCACTTGCATATCTGTAACCTCAGTTAGTCTCCAGACTCTACAAGGAGTAAACACAGAGCTACACTTGATTGATTGAAAAAAGAAAAGCTTAGCATTTCTGTGCACCAAAAGCCTTTTTCACATTCTCAGCATCTCAGATTTCCACCAGCAGTGTACCATATCAACAGACCTTTCTCTCACAAGCACTTTTTAAATTTTTTTTTTAGCCTGGAAAGATTCTGAATTCAAAGCACAAAACCAACTTATGTCACAAGAACATGTTACGCTCTGTGCATTTCTATCAGTCTCCAAAAGTCATATTAAAAGGAAAATTACTTGATGCGATCCACCTTTTGTTACTAGTAGCTCATTGAGCCAACATATTCCACAATAGTAAGTCCAAAGTAATTTGAAAATGGAAGCAGCTCAAAGTTCACTCAAGCATCTCTCCCCCATGTGCAACTGAAGCAACAAAACCATAGCAAATCTTGGCGAGAAGTATATGCATCCTTCATCCGCTTTCAGTTAAGATGACACAAATAACTCAATGCTAATAAGTAAAATATTTAATAGTTTTTATGCTATCGAATTGAAACATATTAAATTGCAACTGTTCTCTCCAAAGATACAATAATTTCCAAGCTTTGCATCTCAACAAGTTGAGAAAGCATGTAAATTCAGTGGGTTAACCTGGCCACATTAACCCAAGAAATAAAAATGTAAGCTCGCTCTTTCTTTGAAAGACTCATTTCCTGAAGTAAGTTTTGAGATATGAAGATATAAAGTAGGTTTGCAATTATCAAGAAAAAGATACAGGACTCCAGCCAAAAGAAGGGACCTGGAAGCTTCCTTCAGAGTATGAATTCTCCCAAAACACAAGCAAGAGATCCTGCTCTGCAGTTCTACGCAAACACCAAATTCACTCATTTCAGCCAGCTGAAGCACACAGAAACCCCACATGCTGCTTTGAGACTGCTTCGAGAGCTGCCATTGCTGCCGTGATGATTTAAGACTAAATGGGAAAGGGTGACAAAAGGATTTTGGATACAGTTATAGCAGCTGGTCTAATATTACTACTGCTTGCTATAAATCCTGCCTTGCCTATTGGAGTTCAGCTATTCACAACACAGACCAAAGTTAAATGCAGCATCTTCACACACCTGTCTCAGAACTACTGGTACTTTAGATTCTCATCCAGAGCAAGACAAGTCAATTCAAAACAATTTATGTGCACTTTCACAGCATACTTAGACTAAGATGATGCTTCGAGTAATTTGATGATCTTGGAGGTATTTTCCAACCTTAACGATTGTGATTTACCAGGCATCATTACCAGCTGGTAATCTGTCTTAATCTTTCATAAATCATAGTCTTCACCAAGCAATCAAGAAATAAGCACATACAGTAGTCAAAACTCACTGTCAAAAAATTTTAACAGCTGATACAAGCCAATAAAGCACAATGCCACCAATTTATGAGAGTGGACAGCTCTGCGCAGTCTTGCGTGTGTTCCCACAGTGCCCTGAGTATAAGATGCCACTGTCTGAAACATGTGATCTTGAAATAAGTGTAGATATCTGATCAGATCACCAGTCAAGTTATATCCAAAAACTGGTCAGATTTTGTTTGAAATTTGACCAGAAAATTTCTGCATTTCTCAACAGTTTTACAACAATCATTTTCCCCAAAACCTCAATATGGGGACCTACAGAGGAATTAAAACGTTTTCTCCTTAAACAAGTCAGAACAGCAAACTCACCAGCTTTATTTTAAACACCTGCTACCAGGTGCTTTCTAAAAAGCACAGATGACAAGATACACCAAAAGCACCTTCAGATGTTACTGTACCTCCTCAAAATCAGCTACAGGAATGAGGTGACTTTAAGTGGCTACCCCTTGGCTCTCCCTTTCAATCAAATGACCAGCACTAAGTTCACATAAACCAGGAAAGGTAAATATTTTAGAGAACTCCAAAGCTCTGCTTGGGTAGCACTGAGGATCAATTGGCTTTCAAGCTTTTATCAGAACTTCATGGGTAGTCACAAGCAAAGGATGTAAAAGGAACCCTTATTACAAAGTTTGGCCATAGATCTCAGCTTCTTATGGACTAGAATATAAATATTGTAGTCTTGACTCCTCTCATGTACTGGAGCCCCATCATTAGGAAATATTCAGGTATTTGGGTGGCAACATTATGGTAACACATCTGGTGCTCTTGAAGTATGGGAATAGTAGAAGAGGTATGGTATTTCTTTGGAATTTCATAGAATGGCCTAGGCTGGAAGGGACCTTAGAGGTCATCTAATCCAACCTCCCTGCCACAGGCAGGGACACCTCTCAGCTAGATCAGGCTACTCAAGGCCTTTACCAGGAGATGACAACTGAGAGCACTGTAACAAACCTATTGCCTAGCCTGGAATGAATTCAGCATCAACCAGCTTGTGCTCGCCAGAGCAGTAATTCCGCATAGACAGATTAGCCCAGGGGATTCTCTGTAGAGCTGTAACAATACACTTGAATGCCAAAAGCTGGAACTTCTTGCTTTGTCAGAGTTTGTTCTATGGATGCAGCTTAAAGAGAAACAAAAAAAAAGCCCCACCAAATGTACATGTCTAATAGGACTCAGATGAGTTTACTTTCTCTGAAGTCAGAAAAAAAAAAAAAATCCTTGTAGTCTTCTAGGCTACATTAAGTTTAACACATCAATAATAAAAATCCATCAAAATAAAAATAAAAATTAATAAAAATCCATCAAAACTCATAACAAAATAAGTTTGTTCAGCAAGACAGTTCCCTTGACCACCCTACCACAGAAATTACATCTGAAACAGCACAAATCACTCCTGCATTTGTAGGGA
>NW_009707420.1:28932-44172 GCF_000703405.1 Apaloderma vittatum
CTAGATAGTTTTAAGAGTCAGCATGAATTGCAGATAAGAATTAGTGACACTGATAAATATCACTCTGCAATTTTAGGAATCAGAATCCCCCAAACTTGCCATTAACTCACTCAGATTCTTTTGCTCCCAATTTAAGGTATGCAACTTCTTACATAGATTAAAGCTGCGTGGGTACTCATTAAATGTTCAGCTTTTAACGTCAAGAAGGTACAAGTTATCTTTGATTGTTCTATGGTATATCTCTAGTAACTGATAACGTCCAGAAACTTTTTTCCAACCCTAAGCTACCTGGACATTTAATACAGGAATGGTGTGAACAGTCATCCTCTTGTCTTAACTAGACAGCCATCAGAAAGCATTTCCTGAGATAAAGGAAGACCACTTTTTTAATGTTAAAAACGTAATATTTAATGGGAAATTTGCCCCTAAACACGCAACTCCAACGCACACCAAACAAGTAAGGCATTCTATGAGCATCTGAAGGAGCCTCCTACCTGTGGCTTAAACAGAAGACAGCTACTCCCAAAGCTCCCGGGTAGCTCTTAAGTATTTCATGGGTATAAACTTTTGGAAAACAAGCTTAGAACGGTGTAGCAGATGTCAAGCCAGCAGACCTAAACCACTAGCTAAAACTCAGTGGCAAAATAGATATTTTCAGAGCACCTCTAGTTTTAATTTCTTACAACTTTTTAAGAGAGAAGAAAACTTTAGAAAAGGTCAGATTTTACAAGCTGCACCTAATCTCTGCAGGAAGTCATCACAGATGGTCTTTTCCCAAGAGAAAAATGTAAAAGGCATTTTTCTTAAAGATTCTGCAAAATTGCAGAAAGGAAAATGAAAGCTTATTAAGTATTTGATTACTAATTAATAGCAATTTATTTTAGACCTTATTTTAGACTTTAACACAAACCACGTTATGTACTTCAAAAGTATGTACTGATACAGCAACAAAATCACACATGCAGAAATAAGAACTAGCAGAAGGATGAGGTTCTGCATAACAAAGGATACAGACATGGCTCTTTACATCATTACGAAGTCCTTTACGAACAAATTCATATGCTTCTTCCTTCTTCCCTAAGCAGTTCAAGGTCAGTCCTTTCATCGCGAGCGTCTCTGCAAGAAATACCATATACTTCTGTTTCTGGTTTCCCATATGTGAGTTTCACGGTGCAGATATCCTTTGAAGTTGCTACACAGTGAAGTCTCCCACTAAATGATAAATTTAGATCAGGATGGCAGCCTAGCACAGCTGAAGACTGTTATATCAAAGCATTTCTCCTCTTGAAATTGGTCTTAAAAAGACCATGACAGAGCATCATACAGTTGTAACGAACAAAGACAACACACACTTTATTAAATATATATATATATATTAAAAAAAATAAATCTATAGCAACCTGGCTTTTCAGGAGTTAACAATAAGCTAAAGCAATCTTAGAGTTTCTCAATGTACATTAAAGTTCCAGGTAGGCAGAATAAGAAAAAAAAAAAAAAATCATTAGGTTGTGTCATGCCACAAGAAACATCTCTGTCAGCTCCACTACAAGTTGCTTACAAAGCATTAGTTAAGAGAAGCCTATTTCCTGTCACAGTATTTTGGGAATAAAAGACCTTCTCAAAAGTGTCATTTTAATCCACACTGAGAGGGACAAGATTCTAAATAATACATTGGTATGACTACCATTCCCTTTCTTCCCCCATTCTTCAAATAACACTGTGGGAAACAAGCTGCACCTAGTGCATGCATCATGCCTGAAAGCTATTCCAGATTTATTTATTTATTTATTTAGCTAAATAAGAGGCCACTTAGTTTTGAGTCCTGCCAGATTATTCACATTTTCATCGTAGCACTCTGGTTTTCCCCCAATTGCAACCTTTTCCCCAGCATTAATGGCAATGACCCATTGTCTCGAGGTCAGCCATGACAGCAGCTTGAATCTTCATTGAAAGACCTATTTAACATCGTTTGCCGAAAAAGTTCACCTAAAGTGAATGATGACCCAAAAGAAGCCAAGGTTTTTGTTTCATTTTTAAATTATCCTGTAATCATGCTTGAAGAACAGTGAATGCTAGAATGATACCTTTCTAATAATATCAGGAAACCTGTGGCAAGGAGGGCAAGCTACTCCTACCTTCCCATACCAGGGAGGTAACTGTCCAGTCACAACAATCCATCTGTCTGCCACCTTCCCTTGACATTTTTCAAATTCCTTGTCTCCGAAGCTAAGAGTGACAACAGTGCAGCTTTCCATCAGATCATTTCATGGGCTTAGTTCTGCTTCAGCTGTTCGTTCCAGGCTTTGCTCCGAAGCTTCAAAGCCATTAGTGGCTCAGAGCCCTAGTAGTGCGCAGACTGCCAAGTCAGCTAGTTGTTCTGGAAAAGTTTAAGAGGCAGCGAGAGCAGAAGAAAGACAGATGTATACCAAAATCTTATAAAACCACAAGGACTAGTGGAGAAATGTGTTAGGTCAGAGCTGGACAAGCCACTCTAGCTCTGAAGCAATAAGAAAACTATACTTCATGTCTAGGGAAAGCAATGAAGAAACAGCAGACGCTGATGAAAGCATGAAAAGGATTAGTCGAACATTTTGCCAAGATTTGATGATGTCAAATAGGAAAACAATTTTACTGACACAGTACACGCACACTGAATGTTAGATTGGGGAGCTTTAAATTAGATATTAGGAAAAATTTATTTACTGAAAGAGTGGTGAGACACTGGAACAGGCTGCTCAGGGAAGTGGTGGAGTCACCATCTCTATGTTCAAAGAAACATACAGATGTGGCACTTGGGACATGGTTTAGTGGTCATGGTAGTGTTGGGTGGATGGTTGGGCTTGATGATCTTAGAGCTCTTTTCCAATCTTAAACATTCTATGATTGCTTCAACAGCAGACAAATGAGAAAATTTCACTGTATCTGAAAGCTTGGCTTAACCAGCAATAGATACCCTGTAATACAGTAAGGCTAGACTATCCTATCGGGGATTAAGCTCTGACAGATGTAAATAGCAACATTTTGCTGTCTTATTTCCCACAGTGTTTATCAGAGCAGGATTCTCCAGATTCCTTCTTTAGCTTCATGTCTTAGCAGCAACAGTATTGTTCCTCATATGTAACTTTTTTTTTTTAAATGAAGCACAGAAAACTTAAGAGTGCGAACTTGACAAAAAAAGAGAAAGATTTCTAATTTGTTGGCAGAATACCTTCCTATAATACTCAAGAAAAAAAAAGAGGCTGGGCTGATTCTTAAAAAGGAACATAGAAAAACCCACGCTAGCATTCTGACCCAGAAACCTAGAAAGACAACTTACTTGGAAGCTTCACTGAAGTGTGCCTCCACCATATATTTTCACCCTCATGATCCCACCACACAGGAGTATTTGCCCGAGCTAGGGCAGAAACTTGGTCTGAATGCAGACAGACTGAAAATCCAGAGTAATTATTCAATCATAAGGACAGAATCACACTCAGCAACAGGCTCCTTTCTTTCCCACAGGTATAGAACAGGCTGACTATACATTAAAGCTCATGGCAGGAGGGGAAACAAAAAACAAAAACATTTCTGAGTTTGCAGTTACCTCCATGTTCAGCAAATTTCGGGTTAGAGAGAATCATCTTGCAGAACTTGAGTCCATTTTTGTACTGTTTTTGTTCGTAACATTTCTGGAAAAGAAAAAAGTGGAATACAATCATGGAAATATATTTAAAATAGCATACCTTAACATACTATTACAAACGCAGCAGGGTATGGCAATCAAATCACTGACAAGGTCTCGCTGAATACTACTATTCATATTACATTGACTTTTTCAGCATTCAGGACAGTATCTGCCTTCATTTACATGCAGCCAATGCTCTACCTCATGGTCGCCTTTTTATAAAAGGCAGGAATTCTTTTTCAACAGAAATAAAAAAGGCAAGTAGGAACATATACTACGATTTGGAAATTCTTAAAATAAAGAGCCAAGTTTTCTAACGTGGCTCAGCAGAACTTTTGAGAAGAGTTAGTCTTGAAGAGTTTAGACACTCCTTTCAGCATCCCATTTCCCTGGCCTAGTGACCTCCCAGAGTAGGAAATCTCATAGGATTTTTCCTTGTTGCCAATGCAGACTTTTGGGAGAAAGAGAGAATCGATGAAGCAGAGTAGACCCTATTGTAACCTCAAAATTTCACATATAGTTATCTAGGGAGGGAGAATTTACCTGAAAAAATAGCTAATTTTTAGCCAGAATAGCACAGCTACTTTTAGATTTATTTAGGGCACGATTTACTTAACCACTAGGAAAACTGGCAAACAATGCCATTCAACCATGGGATTATATGAGAGGGGAAGAAAAACCACCTTATCAGCCTCAGGCCCTTTTCTTCTTTTGAAAGATATTGCCTGATGTTAATAAGTCAGTAAGTTCTTAGTAATTTAAATTAATTATGGATCACTACAGTTGATCTCTTTAAAAGAAGTTTACTTAAGCCAGTTAAAGGCGTGCTTCTATCAAAAAGCATGCAAGTGACTTAAGGTCACCTCGGCTTCTTAACTTGAAAAAAAAAAAAAAAAAGCCAACAAACAAACCAGGCTTAACTTGGCACCATTTTCAGTTAATAAGGTGTATTGTCCTGCTACAACTCTCAAGAGTAACTATGTCATTTCAGTTACCACTTGAGCGCTTTAACTGTCTCTCATAAATCACTCTCAATCATTTAGGACAGAGGTAAAATTCGTGTTAAATTAAGGCAGAATATAGTAACTCCTTTGCAGTCACAATACACCATCGCACTGCTTCCTGGGGTACACACAATACCAAAACACACCTGTGCTTGCTTTTGGGTGCAAGAAAGGGCTTAACTGCAGTTTTTAAAGTCTTTGTTGTCTGAAACTCAAGACACTTGCACTTAATCATTACTAAGTGGGGACTAAATCATAATTTAAGTCAGCAGGACCCTTCAGAGGTCACCTAAATCACCCCTCAAAACAAAGGGCAGCTTAAACTTGGTATCACATCAGGCTGCTCTGCCTGGCTGACTTCTGGCAGGATGGGCAGGGTGTTCCCATCAGAGTCAAATATACATACTACAGCAATTAACATTTAAACAACAACCACCAAACCACTTTGAGAATTTTAAACCAAGAACTACTTTCCACATCTTAAATAACCCAGGATACTGCAAAATCTGGGAGTTCCCTCTAGAGGAAAGTCTAATTTCCCATTTATCTATTTTTTTTTTTTTGCTTTTAACATATGATGCTTGGTATCATTTTTAAAGAACAGACAGTGCTCTAAGTATGCGTTCTAAATTTATTCAGGTATGCCTAAAAAAAGTAACAGAACAGTGAACATCCATCCATGATTCTACAACTCTTACAATCCTGAATGTACTCCAAATATATAGCAATACTTAACCATAAACCAGAAGCTATTTGGAAGTGTGCACTTCAAATAGATTAATAACTTGAGAAAATCATATCTATTAGCCTTATTCTGACATTTTTATCCTACAGAGTTCAGTATCAGGCCAAGAATAAGAACTCAACTTATAATTGTAGGCAAATTTGAGGCTTTTGGAGATTACAGTTTCCAGAGGCCAAGAGATGGATAGAAGAGACAGGTAAATGTTCTTTTATCAAGAGATAACATCCACAGTTGTTTGGACTTGCTGATAGACGACCAA
Source organism: Apaloderma vittatum (assembly GCF_000703405.1). Lineage (NCBI taxonomy): Eukaryota > Metazoa > Chordata > Aves > Trogoniformes > Trogonidae > Apaloderma > Apaloderma vittatum. The sequence goes on from NW_009707420.1 coordinate 34,605, forward strand.
CATACTTGCACTTGTCAGTAAATGGGTTAGCTCAAAGCCAGACACAAACCACAGCATTTCTTGCCCAGCTGCAAGTTACAGACAAAAGAAGGGCTGACTATAGAAGCGTAATGAGTCGGGACAAAATACAACTTTATGCAATTCCATCGTTTATGGGACAGGCCTTGCTGGTTAGTAAAAAGGTGATTTCCCAGCCCTGCTTCTTCCAAATACATACATACACACACATTTGTAAATTAAATATTTATACCAATATATTAGCTTAAATGTACACCAATAAGAGAAAAGGACTTTGGTCACCAACACAATTTGACTCTCATCATCAACATATACAGATACACTTAAAAGCTTACAGACTAAGTTACATGGAAAAGCCTAGGACTTGAATGTATCCAGATTTCTTGAACGGACTGTATTTAAGCTTTTGCCTGCCCAAGAACTGTGAATGAGCACACTGTGCTCCACTAGTATCTTGGTTACAGAAGACCAGTTTAATGTCATATGATACCACCTCATTTTGTAGTACAGGTGGGAATTTCATAGTCAAGAAACCTGATGTCTCCATATGTATTCACGTTTCATACTAGTCAGGACAAATATAGCTGAAACGCATTCATTAGTATCTGTCCCACTGCACTAAGTCTTTGGCATACTAAAAACTCAAGCTAATATGCTTGGCAGTGGGTTTTATATATATATATTTTTTAAATAGCCTTATCTGTTGTGCTTAATGTGAGGCTCCCCATTCACCTTTTTATGGCAATAATTTCCTGCTAAAACTAAAGCCAAATCACGAATGTTTACGTGCTTAAAACCTCAAAGGGAGATTGTGGTAAGGCCAAAATGTTATCCAGAATTTCTGCTACCAGATGTTCCTGCAACGATGTTACCTTCCCTCTGGCAAATATCTCCTTCTGGTTTATTCCCTTTTTTAACAGTAACTCAAAGAGAAAAATCTACTTATAGACTTTGCCATACAATTAAGCTAGACATTTTACACACTTGGGTAAGTATCAAGTGCCTCTACAAAGAGGTCAAATAGGCACAGCATCTACGAAGCAACCGTAAAAGTAAAAAAAGTACTACTAAGTATACAACAGTGAAGAGCAAAAAAACTTTCAGTGCTTTTCTGCTTCTACTTAACAAATAGCTATTCACAAAACTAACTTTTTTTGTATCATGCCATCTTTTGTTAAAGAAACAAAACCCTTCCATCCCTTAAACAGACAAGATTGCCTTCCACTACTAAATATCAGCAAAATCAGGGCACTGAATGGCTTCCTAACATACTTATAAACCAGAAGAACTTCATGTTTCACATATGCCATTTACATATAAATTATGTTTAACTATGTGCAACATCAGATTAGTAAAGGGATACATTTATAGACTACACCCCCTAGACAAAAGCCCTTGCCACTTATAAAAAAAAAAGTCATGTATTGAGAGAGCAACTACGTTTGTCATGTACTGAAGATAGAGTTTAATACACAGACTGTTAATTTTATGGGTGAAGAATGTGTCATTATGGCCCTCAGATGTTAACATTCACTTCTAAGACATGTAAAAAAAAATAAAAAAATCTCAACTGGCTACTAAGAGAGATCTCAGTTGCAGAAATCAATTCCCTTCCTCAGTCTCTCTCCCTAGTGCCTCTGGATGTACTGAAGCAAAAGGATATTATTTCATGAACTATTTTCATGTGAAGACTGAATAAAATGCAATATCACATTCAAAGAATGTGGATAGGTATCACAGCAAACCAAACTGCAGTGTTAAGCGTAGCAACCAGGCTTCCTTCACCAACTTAAGTGTTTTAATAAAGTCGTTTAAGATGGCCTGTAACAGAGCTGCAGCAAAGTTCGTTCCAAACAGGACACACTGACCAGTCCCACAGTGAGCACGTGTAAAGGAGGCTTATAAGATGGGGACAAATATTTTAGTAGGGCTTCTAACTACAGAACAAGTAGTAATGGTTTTAACTAAAAGAGAGTAGACTGCAACTAGAAATAAGGAAGAACTTTTTTACAATGAGGGTGGTGAATCAGTGGCATAGGTTCCCCAGAGAGGTGGTCGAAGCCCAATCCCTAGAAATGTTCAAGGTCAAGTTGAAGGGGGCTCTGAGCAACCTGACCTAGTCGAAGATGTCTCTGCCCATGGCAGGAGGGCAGAAACTAGATGGCCTTTAAGGGTCCCTTCTAACCCAAACCGTTCTATGATTCTATGTGCAATTTTCTTTAATAACAGTACTGCAGTTTGGAAATTGGTTTTGCTGTCTCTTGACCAGAACTTGTCAAACACTAAAACCAAACCACTGCCATCAATTTAACACTATTCCCAGATCCTACCTGTGCAGCCCACATTCTGCTAATACAGGTCTGATGGACCATCAAAACCATCAATAAGAAAAATAAGAAATAGTAAGATCAGTTGAAATGCTAAGTAGTTGAATAAAAACAGCTTCAAGCTTTATCAGAAGAAAGTAATTTTTTAAAGTCTGTTAGTCTTCCCTGCTATTATACATCCATATAAACCTGCTTGTAGATCTCTCAGCACTTCACAGTTAAAAACATTCTTCTCGCCAGGTAGTCTCTCCTCTCTTGTTGCCAAGATTTTGGTGCAACACCTAGGATTCATTCAAACAAAATTTTAATCTTATGTTCTCAATGCTTAACCTCTTCAATTGTTTAAACTGTGCATCTGTTGTATAACACTGATGGGAGGGCTGGGTAAGGAAGGAACCCAAGAGCTAAATGTGGAACATCAGAGCTTAAAGAACAGGACCAGGCTTATACATCAAGCCCTATGGAAAGAATGCTGGAAGTCATTTGTGCTGGAAATCTGTCCAAGCCACAATGGTGACCAAGTTCAGCAATAAAAAACCCACAAAGTTATCACTGACTGTGATTCTAATTGGCAACTTTTCCTGGGAGTTATGTGACAAGTGTTATAGGGCTGTTCAAATTATTAATAAACATTTCTAACCAAACGCAGGCACAATCAATATTGGGCCATCAACATACTGTCAGTATTCTTCTTAATGGGCATTTAACACTTGGACCTTTTAAAGTCTTCCTTGTTTTATTGCTCATCTATAGAACAATATCATCTGCATCTAACAAGCAATCTATGTTTCTCACAGCAGTTGAAGAAATTAGTTAAGTACCTTAGTTAGATTTTTAGGCAGAACACGGTACATACTGTTCCTATGCTAACAAATAATAATTACTAAATTACCAGTTTGATAGCAAGGTCTGATACCATCTTGTTTTAATGTTACATGATTAAGTTCTGAAAGAGATTAGAATCTGTGTTAGAAATGCTCCTTGTGTAATGAAATATCTGAATATTTTGCAATACTGATACAGGGGGGAAAAAAAAAAGCATCATGATACTATTAGATTTCAGAGACAGACAAGGGACTCTGCATGAGTTGGCCCAAACAGCAAGCCTCGCTCCACAGTTATTTCAGTTCACTGATGTTTGAGAGGAAAAAAAAAAAAAAAAAAAAAAGCAGCTAGGAAGGGCTTCAGCTCATAGGGGCCAAAGAAAAAGTTCATTATCATTTTCCCACTCTCTATCTTAGATTTCTAAGCCTAGGACAACCCTCCTAGAGTATCAACATGGTCTTCCACCGTTTCTCCCAAGCCCTACCAGAATTTTACATATACATGGCAACCCTTAGTGTCTGCTGATAAGAGTGGTTCAGCTCGTCAGCTGAAGGAAGAAGAAGAGGAAGACAACCTAGTTCCAGTCTTGCTTGCTTCCATTGTCAAAATGGACAGGGTACAGAGTTCTTGCTCAGACCTGGGGACTTTGCAATGCAGAACAGTGCTGGGTCAGATCGCAGACAGCAGTGTGCAGTGGAACAAGCAGCCAGCATCACACAGAGCGGTAACATTCTGGTCAAAGTGCTAATGTCACTGCAATATCTAAGCTTTCACTATCATGATTCTCCGCATACAACATTTTTTCCTTTAGCCAACTTATCCCAATTAAAGTTCAAATCTAGAATACACAAGCCATATTTCTACCTGTATTCCATACAGTTGCAGTCACTGCTGTTTGTATTTTATATTATAGGCAGAATAAAACTGATATTGTACCTATTATCTTAAAAAACATGTGGGATAAGAGAATGTTGTTTCAACTTTTGTAGTCAGAGACATCTCTGAGGCCTATAAACTACATCTCTTCTAAAAGGGGAAGTTTGTTATTAACTTAAGGTTGCTTTAAGACCTAGTCTAATTCCATGCTGTACACACATAGTCAGTACAACTGGAATCCCTTGAATACGCTTGACTTCAAAGGGGTAGATACAAGAGAACATCAGCAGAAAAAGCTCTTGTCTACAAATACTTAGTCTGTGTAACTTCCTTACTATTTGAGTTAGCAGAGTTCCTTACCATTTATAAACACGTGCATGCCTCTGCAAAGCAGAAACCGTAATAGCAACACTAGAAATTACATGAGTCATAGCCCCATTGTACATTTTCAAATACATTTTTTCATCTGCACTTTGGGGAGAAGTACTGAAGAGATCAACCTGCCACTTCTCCTGGGATGAAACTGCAACTTGCCTAGCAAGAATCCAGACTGAGCAGGTACTCCACAAGCTTGTGGAACTGCATCTCTAAGTAGTCAGACAAATTAAACTATCAGTTACCACTGTGAGACCTGATATACACACACACACAGAAATCTCAGCCTTTGAAAAAGTTACACTTTTATTTAGACATTTTAAAGCAAGTTCAAAGCAATTACCAATGCAAGACTTAAACACTAGCTTCACCTCAACATTCCATAAAAGATTTCATATCCACTCAGACAAAAAGGTTGCATGAATTCTAACAGATGAGGCTGGAGAGACAGACCCACCTGTACAGGCCACCAGAGGTTCATAGGGAGAGACTTATGAATAAGACAAGCATTATTAAAAGTTCTCACCAGAACAGTGTTCTCAGCTTTCACTTATTTGTGCCTCATCAATCCCCTCAGCCAAAGGATGTATCTTCACATACACATAAAGGGCTTCCACCCCTCCCTCCCCTCAAAGCGCCTAAAACTTTTCACAGCTACTACATCATGCTGCAGAGGGTTCCACAGAGGAACTACATTTCTGTTAAGAACTCTTCCTTTGGAATCTGCTACTTTGCAGACACCATTTCTACCCAAATGAAAACTAAGCATGACAGTTTGAAAACAGGCAAGACCCTAAACTCTTCTAGATTGCTCATGATACCAGAATCTTCTATGTAGTTTTTCTCCTTCAAGAAGGTCATTTCATACTTGCATCTTCCCTCTGTGGAGGCTCAGGCAGAGGACTAGGGGAAACAGCAACGCACACAGCATTACAAACATAGACTTGCAGTGTGTTTGAGTAGTGGCATAATAGCATTGTTCTTTCCCAAGATTCACTAGCTTTCGACCATTGTACAGGAAATTGCTTTAACAAAATTCAAACCCCCCTAAAAATCTCAAATCTTAGGGGCAATCCAGCTCACAGCCCATGCTAGGTCTACATTAAACTAGAATTTCAATGTCCATCATTCATCTACAATCAATTTTACTTGCTATGACTCAACTTACTCCAGCAACATGAAGTACTTCTGCATGTTTTCATATGGCCTTCACTTCTTGTGCCACAAGTAGTTTAGTACAACTGAACTCTTCTAGCTGTTTGCTGAGTTTCATTCAATAAAACCATAGCAATTAAGAAAAAGTTCCAACACAAAACACAATGGGACTTAACTCTTAGAAGTTACTAGGAGCTCTCCCTAAAAAAACCCTCCAAAGTGAATAAACAACCAGTACCATTCCAAAGAAGCCCGCTTTATGAGCCTTTCACAATGACATTTACAAATTCCTTTTGTAAATTTAGAACAGGAATACTTATTTGGGACAAAGCCTCCTCCAAGTCAGACTCCCTCAAATCACTGTCAAATACCAAGCATGATTCCCCCTCATGAAAATCTTAATTCTTACCATTAGTCTACTATCTATACACCACAATTTTGTTATTTTAGTAGCCTGCAGCTGGCCAGGCATCCTCACCATCTCTTCTGAAAGTCAGTATCAAGGAAAACAGCCTGCATCCTCCCTGTGCTGCCTCCTTAGCAGCAAAGGTAACCACATCACAAATCAAGTCTTGCTAGTTACACCAGAAGATTTTTACTGACAGCTCGGTACTCCTATCTCTAAAGGAAGGGATCTTTAACAGAGACTTCAAACATCCATCACTGCAGGAGTGGATTACAATCTACCTCAACTACACCATTCGTCTCATTTGGGGGGCATTTATTAGCATAGCATCATACCTTCCCAATTACTGAGTTCAATAGTTTGGTAACTCCCCCACATCATTACTAAGAGACTGATTATTTAGATGCTTATAATCCATTATTATTTCATTAAATAAAATATTTTTTTAAAAAAATTAGAATTTTATGAGTAAGAATTTAATTAGCTACTATAAATACTTGCATACTTTTATTGAAGAAGAAATCTCCTATTGTAGAGGTCAGAAGCAAAAAGGACACTACAGATAAACTGAACAACACCTCAGAGATAAGGCACTTCAGGTAGTTTCTAAGTCACTGCTACAAAGGGACACACTTGCAGACTTTTTGTGTTTAATTACATGAAGCCAAACAAGAGTAAATGACTAAACTGGTCTCAATAAGAGCAATTCCTTGTATATGAAGAGGTCCCAGGACTTAGCTCCCTCACAACAGGATGCAATATTCACAGGCTAGTCCTTCCTCAAAGGAAACACATTTGCAATTAAAGCAACAAACCTTATTTTATACAACAGCAATATGTGGAATTCACTAAGAAATCAAAGGAGTAATTACTTACAGGCATGATACCATCCACAGTTATATTAGGCACGAAACAAACAGCAGACAATACCTTATACCATGTGATACTGGGCAGACACCAAGAGTTACTGCAAGACACTAAACAGTTCTTAAAAACAAAAAACGATTTGGCAAGCAAGAAAGTACAACAACCACTCCATGGCTTTCCTCTAAAGCAATCATAATGGCTACTACCATGCCCTGTCTAGACCGAGCTGATTTGATTCTCCGAAGCCAAAGCTCAAAACTAATTTTAAGATGAGACGTAATTTATAACCTGAGTTCTTGGGTGAACTAGAAAACAGAATAAAATCAAAGCTGCTTAAACTGAAATATACTCTGAAGGCAAGCTTACAACTGTTTTAAATACACAGAAGATCTGCCTAAGCTTACCAGAAGTAAACCAAATGCACATTACCAAAATTCAGTGTTAACAAGAAGTATTTTTAAGCTACCATGTGTACATGTTATTTTTTATTGCATCTACCCCATCCACTTAAAAAGTCACATGAGCTGAAGACGGATTTTAAATTGCAAGAAACACAGCAGCATTCCTGTATTAATTCTTCTTTATAGACATATTTCCATAAAGGGGGAGCCAGGAAGATTTTCAAACCTGTGCCTTCTGTGAGACTGAGAAGCCAAAGAGAAGAGCCTGAAGTTGCTCAGTCCCCCCCCTCCCAAACATCATGCCTGTAAGTGCCATCAGAGCTTCCAGAGGATAAGCACAAAAAAAACCCAAACCAACTCTGAAGAATGACAGAAAGGCTTAAGAAACAAAAGAGACCTGGAAGTCAGGACAGTGAAATAAATAAGCTCTAGCACTTACAGTAGTGCTGAGAAACTAGAACTATTACCTATGCCGCAATCACTATTGGTTCCCTAACCACATGACAGCTAGTTTTAAGTCAGCTTGTTCAAGTACTGCCAAGCACGCGGGCACACAAATTGATGTGGCTTAAAGATGCTTTAGTCAGCTTCTTGAGCAGACTTCACACCTCACACTGAACTCGCTGAGGCCAGGCAAGTTTGGGCAGCTCTGTAAGCTGAGTTTGCTGTTATGAGGTTATCAACAGGCTGAACAAGATGACCAGTCTCACATATTACATACACACATAATAAGTCACTGACCAAGTAATTCTCAAGATTTCCCAAAGTTTCCCATTTCATAACTGCTAATTCTCCACAGAGTGTTTGTAAAAGTACTTAATCTTAATATAAGAGTACAGTTTCCTTGCATCTGTTCCCAAGTGATTAAATCACTACATGCTTGTAAGGTCTTATATAGCCTCCCACACAACTGCTCCACCCTGATTTTTAAAATGCCCATAGCATCCCTAGTAATTTCAAGTATTCTGGCAGTGCCAAAGAAGGCAAAAATTGCTTCAGTTAAAGAGCCTCGAGCACTACAAACTGTACTAGTACACTGAAGAACCCTGAAACATATCAAGCAACTGAAGGGTTCAGTTTGTGTCAGTGGCATAAGTATATCAGAGCACACCATTAAAAAAAAGTCAAAGCTAGCGAGAAAGAGTAACAAGAAATAAAGTTTCAAGAAGTATCAACATATGAAGTGACATCCTAAAAAGCAAAAGTTAGTGATTAACACTTTTGGAACTGCAAGAAGCTGCTACACAGGACCAGTTAAACCCACTGAGGGCTTTAATAAGCAAGTAAATTTCTCTATGAGCTTCAAACAAGTTTTATGCATCTCTTTTCCTTGCCTAAGTGCTTATGTTTTGTCCACTGTTTAATTAAAAAAAAAAAATCAGGTTGTCGAAAATATGACCTCCATAAAAGCTTGTCTATATTTCATTTGAAAAACCTTCAGAAGTGACTGCTACTGTGAACTTGTTTGCTACTAGTAAGAATAATCACTTAACTGTTCTAATATTAGTCATTTATTTTTAGCAGAGAGAAAGAGGAGTGCTAGAATGACTTACTAAGATTCATACCATAAGCATGCAGTAAGCAACAAATCACCATTAAGAACCATTAAAACTTTTAAAATCTGCATGCTACCCAAAGCAGGTAAAAGAAAACAGCTCTGAAGCACCTGATGAAATGTGCCAGCTCCACACAGAACATAGCCTCACACTTACTCTATTTTGAGCTCAACGGCCTGAATGCTCACCTCTCAAGCCCAAAGTTACTCTGAAACTAGTCTAACAAATCCCGATGTAACTGAAGAAATTCATGCCTGCCAGCAGATCACCGCCACGCCGAGCTCCTCTGCCTGCAGACTAGCAAACTGGCACAAAACTCAACTCTTGGGATTCCATTACTACTGCACCAAAAAGTTCACAAAAATGAGAGCCTGGCTTTTAGTCGTGAGTTTGGGGGTATTTTTTGTTTATCTTTGGTTCTGGGGATTATTTTTGTGTGTGTGAGGTGTTTTTTGTTTTGTTTTTGGGAGGTGGGGTGGTGTTCTTTCCATAAAGAGTTAGCATTGCAAAAGGTACAGTGACTGAGTAGAAACTTGAAGTAAGCTCTTTTTGCCAAGTTCCCTCAGAAACACTAAATGCCATTGCACCATGAAGTCTCAAAGAGCTCGAGCAGCCCAAAATAACAACGGAGCCGCAGCAGCCCAGAGCACATCGAAGTCGAGACAAAGTCTTCCAAAGGACGTTCAGAGCTGGGACACTTTAAGCCACCAGACGTCTTCAACTACACTTACGGCTGCTCTGTGAACCACCTCCAACCCAGCC
>NW_009707421.1:0-7354 GCF_000703405.1 Apaloderma vittatum
GACAAAAAGGTCGGGGTCAAGCGACGGAGACCGGAGGAGGTTCAGGAGCAACGGCCCTCGCTGGACCTCGCCAAGATGACTCAGGTAAGAGGCCGTTCATGCTTCGCTAAAAATCCTTTGACATCCTCCCAAAGTGGGCGTGGGTGTTAGGGGGAAGCGCGTCCTTCTGTCCAAGCGGAAAACCTGTTCCCCTCCAAATGAGTTTCTTTATTAAATTTATTTTGTCACAAGGCCACGAGGATGCTCAGAGCACCTCTCCTGTGCAGACAGACTGAGAGAGTTGGGGCTGTTCAGTCTGCAGAAAAGAAGGCTCCGAGGAGACCTTATTGTGGCTTCCCGTACCTCAAGGGGGCTACAAGAAAGATGGGGAGGGGCTTGTTAGGATGATGGGCAGTGACAGGACTAGAGGGAATGGGTTGAAGGTGGAGATGGGGCGGTTCAGATTGGACGTTGGGAAGAAGTTCTTCCCCATGAGGGTGGTGAGACCCTGGCACAGGTTGCCCAGAGAGGGGATGGCAGCCCCATCCCTGGGAGTTTTTCAGGCCAGGCTGGATGGGGCTCTGGGCAGCCTGATCTAGTGGGGGATGTCCCTGCCCATGGCGGGGGGTTGGAACTGGATGATCTTTAAGGTCCCTTCCAACCCTGACAGTTCTATGATTCTATAAATCCCCGTATTTCTCTTCTGTGCTGAAAGGAGGTTGTAGCAAGGTGGATGTTGGTCTCTTCTCCCAAGTTAGTAACGACAGGACAGAAGGAAATGGCCTCAAGCTGCACCAGAGGGAGTTTAGATTGGATATTAGGAAAAATTTCTCTACTATCAGAGTGATGAGACGTTGGAACAGGCTCCCCAGGGGAGTGGTAGAGTCGCCATCCCTGGGGGTGAGACGTGACACTTCAGGATATAGTTTAGTGGTCGTGGTGATCTTGGGTTGATGTTTGGACTTGATAATCTTGGAGGTCTTTTCCAACCTTAATGATTCTATGATTCTATGATTTGATTTTTGTATGCTGAGTGCACTGTGTCGTCATTTCCTCCTGGCTCGTGTTCCAGGCAGGAATATGTTAAACCCCAAGTTTTTGTGTTCAGGAGAGAGGAGCCCCAGACCTGCTGTGACGAGGTGATGGCAGCACCTCGAGGCACCTAGCCCTGGCTCCGTCAGGAGCCAAATTTGTACCATTACAGGCTTTACTTGCACTTAGCCTCTGTAATTTTCCACTCTGGAGATGTTATCGTGTTTCATTTTCAGTTGCAAACGCAGAGCACAGCCTCCCTCTTCATTCTGTCAGATAACAGATCTGAAGTGCAAACTGGGGAGGATTTTGCTCTTGGGTCCTCTCCCTGCAAGACCAAGTGGCTGGACTTTAGTGAGAGGCTGCGCCAAAGGACAGCGCGAGCAGCGTTTCCATTTCAGGCTCATAAAATGTCTGTTTTTCCTGCAGTTTTATGATTCGACCTTTCCCACGTATATAATTTACAGTCGTAAAGTCAACAACACGACCGGCTCTGTGTGGGATGGAGGTGGTGGGGGGTCTGAAGACCCCAGGGCTCCCGCTGGGGGAACAGAGGCTTTGTCCTGGTCACCTCCCACCTCCTGCCGTCCAGAAAACTTCTCCCATGGTTTCAGATCGTTGCGGTGCTGCTTCATCCCAGAGGCAGCCGTGTTAGGAGCATTTGCCCTGATTTTCTTTGCACAGCCACAGCCAGCAAAGCCTTCCTGGTGGGGATGGAGAAAGAGCCGTGGGGTTTCTCCCCTTGCTGTTCCCCGGTGGAGTGACATCTGACGCTGCATTTTATTCCTCTTATAAGAATACAGTATTTTTAAGGCATTTTGTGCTTGCCAGCGCTGCGGGTGTTTGAAGGAGTGCAGTGGTGTTGGAGGGAGAGATTATTTTTCCCTCCTCCAGAGGAGCTTAGAAGGGTGGGGGAATCACTTATTTGGGTGATAGCAGGGGAAAAAGTGATCGTTGCTCTCATCGTTTGATAAATCACAGCAGCAACTGTTAATATCCTAAGCTTATTTTATTAGCTGAACGGGCAGTAAAAACAACTTACCTATGTTGTTATATTTTACTAGCTGCAGGTTGGAACAGCACAATTGCCATCTCCTAATTCTCTCTGCACAAGCAGCCACTCGTTGCTTCACCTCTGCGTGCGGTGCAGGATGTCCCACGCGCCTGTGCCGGAATATCCTGGCAAACCAAATTCTGCAAAAGACCCAAATTGCCTTAAAACCAGACACGGGCAGAGTGAGGCCTTTGCCATCGCACGGTTTCCTCGAGGCTCTGTTAATGACCCTCTGGCATCGGAGGAGATTGCGGACGGACTATGGACCAGGCTGAAAGAAGGAGGAAATTTTTTACAATGAGGGTTGTGAAACACTGGCAAAGGTTGCCCAGAGAGGTGGCAGATGCCCCATCCCTGGAAACGTTCAAGGTCAGGGTGGATGGAGCGCTGGGCAACCTGATCTGGTTGAAGATGTGCCTGCTCACTGCAGGGTGGTTGGACTAGATGACCCTTAAAGGTCCCTTCAACCCAAACTGTTCTGTGGTGCCTGGGCTGGGAGATGGGCTGCACCTCTTGAAACTGCGTCAGGGGAGGTTTGGGTCAGATCTCAGGCAGCCCTTCCTCACGGAGAGGGTGCTCAGGCACTGGGATGCTCTGCCCAGGGAAGTGGTGGAGTCACCATCCCTGGGGGGGTTTAAGGAGGGGATGGATGTGGCACTTAGTGCCCTGGTTTAGCTCATGTGGTGTTGTTGGGCCATAGGCTGGGCTTGATGATCTCAGAGGGCTTTTCCAGCCTCAACGATTCTGTGATTCTGTGATTCTTCCTTGTGCCCAGCAGCAGATGGGGAGATCCTCCTCATCCATATTTCCTCCTCCCATGGTGCTTTCTGGGGCTGTATTTGGAAATGCAGAGCGTCACATGTGTTCATATCGCCCTGGCCACACTGCTCAGTGCCTTGGGAAGAGGCAGAGGCAATCATCAAGACCTTTTGGGCTGAGACCAAAACATCGAATGAGTTGCGAAGCCTCGGTACGATGCCCGTGTGCCCCAGCTGGAGTGCTGGGGGCTGGACAAAGCGAAAGGATCAAAGGGTCTTTATTCTCCTGGCTATTCAGAGAGCCTGCGCGATGGTCACTGTCTCTCTGAGCAGTGCTTGTGCCATGGCAGGGTGAGAGATTTGGAAGCACCAAGAAGGCAAAGCAGAAGTCATCTGCCCTTGTTTGCTCATCAGTTTGTGCCGACCCAGCTCACAGGGACATCAAAGGAGAGCACACAGGAGTGAGGAGTGATCTTCCCAAGGTAACTGCCGTGGCAGGCTCTGGGGCTCTGATCCCCCATTAAAAGAATTAATGAGTTTGTCTTTGCAAATGCCAATGAAACCTTTTTTCCTTTTCTCTTTCCCAAAGGCTTCTTGCGATTTTCTGCTCTTTTAGCGGCCAGGCTTTGCAAACGAAGGGCATGGAGGCTGTGGGGCAGGTGGGGCAGACCCCCAAACAGACCCCTCGGCTGGGTGTGCCTCCCCAGTGCAGAACTGAGCAGATGGGGCATCACGTCCAGCCAATTTTGCTGGCAGTGCTCCGCTCTCCAGACTTCAGAGAAAAAAAAAAGGCTTGCAGCAGGGCTTGGAAAGCCTCTTTCTGCTGCTTTTCCACCCTTGCAAGCCCACGGATGCTCCTTCCCAGCTCTCTTGATGCCCATTGGGGTGTTTCGCACTGGCTGTAGCTCATCTTGAGCCCTTCCAGGTCCCTGCTGAGGTCTGTACGAGGCTTTGCAGGCAGAGCGTGACTGCACACTTGTCTCAGCCCCTTCTCCAAGGAGCTGAACTGCAGGCTGGGATCACATCCTGCAGTGCTTAACCCAGCTCTTTTGCTGGAGCCAAGGCCAACCCAAAAACAGGGTCTAGACCAAAGCAACACTGATGGAACAAGCCCCCACGCTGTCTCCTGCCTTGGATGCCTCTCCATCCCACGTCCCCACAGTGGGGACCCAGCTTGGGTGTGGGTGCCGCTAAAGGATCTAGCACATCTGTGTGGTGGACTTGTGTGTTAGGGGCTAATACATAGGTAACGAAGGACCCACACAAACCCACCTAAGACCCGGCTTCAGGAGAATGAAGGCACAGCGAGGCCTGACAGGTTGCTCTCCTCAAGCATCCTCAACCCAAAAACCCTAGATACTACCTGGAAACTGCTCAAGATCACTGGGAGCTGGGCCACCAGCTCCTGCAGACCGTGCACTTAGAAGCAACTCTTTCTTTCTGTCCCTGTGAGGTCTAGACCCTCCCTTCAGTACCCTTGGGGGGTCATCTCTTCCCGCAATGCCTAACCATTTGCAAGCCTTTCTTAATTCCTGATTGCCTGGTTAATGTGAAGTGAGCTTCCCTCCTCTCCCACAGCACTCCTGGTGCTGCTTGGGATCTCTCCAGGAAGGTGCTTTTTGGGCTGAGGGAGAAGGTTCACGTGATGGATAGCAGTGGAGGAGAGTGTCTGGGCTCCCTCCTCAGTCATCCTCAGCTTTGCATTCCAGCCCTGAATGGGACAGAGGACGCGAGGAGGAGACAGACAGACCTTGAGGCTTGAAGCAGACTTCACAGCTGGGCTGGATCAGTGTTTTTTTAGCAGCTCTGTCCTTCCGCTGCTCCCTTGAGGCTCCAACTCTTGGAGGACACGGATGTGAGACACTCATGTGTGTTCCCCTTGCGGTAGATGTGTCTAAAATTGCTGGATTACAACTGCAGAGTTAACTAATTTAATTATCCCGGTGGGCCCAGCTGAGCACCTCAGCAGTTAGGCTGAGCCTGTCCAAGAAGCTTTGCAAAACCCGACTGTATCAGATGGCAAATCAGGCCAAAATATTTTGCCAGGTGGGATCCTTGGGACAGCCACCGGCAGCTGGCCCTGCCTAAGGGACACTGAAGACCAAGATCGGCACAGCACCGGTGTTCTTGCTCTCCGAGGATGCTGTGGGGCAAAGCTGGCATCTCCAACCCATCAGACCAAGCGGAAAAGTTTGTCAGCTGGGAAACAAAGGGCTTGGCTGTGGAGATCCCAGGGGGTGAGCGAAAGCTTCCCTGTGCCTCCAGTGGATGCTGAGAACAGGGACACACTTATAATTTGGATGGATAGCTGTGGCTTTGGCATGGGAGAAAATCTGATCACTTGTACATCCACAGGCAGCTCAAATCCATGTTCCTGGAAAACCCTGAGCTTGAGGAATAGTTGTGTGTTCTCTGGCTACTGTCCTCCACACCAAAATATCCCCCAAAGCGAGAAAGCAGCACCATCACCAAGGAACTCCGCAACCGGGATCCAGCCCCAGGCGTGTCCCGTGGGACATCCCGGCTCTGGGTGGATCCCCGAGTTGGGGATGAGATGTCGAGTTTGGGGCAGTTGGGGTGTAGCAGAGCGGGAGGAAAGCGGAGCCGGGAGCCGCGCAAGGTTTTCGTAGCTCTTTGGTTATGAAAAGCAGCGCTGGCAGGCTCGCTCTCCGCGTGGGAGGACTGGCACAGAGGGACGAGCAGGATTAGGCAAGTCACGGTGAGCATTCTTGCTTTTGGTGGGGCGGGTTTTCGGGGCGTGGGGCACGGTCAGAGCCCTCCCGGGGATGGGAACGCCGATGTGAAAACCGACTTAATTCCTTGTGGGCAGTGGGAGACAGGAGATAAGCGTGCAAGAAAACCCTGCAGATTTGGGTATCCCCCCAGGCTGCTTTAAATGCCTCTCTAGGAACGAGACTGCAAAGTGAGGTGATTTCAGAAAAAGAGCTGAAGTAATGGCAAGATATCCGCATGGCTGCACACATCCTCTGGTCTGGCTTTATACGGGGTGGAAATGGCTTGTGTGCAGTGGTCTTCATAATTCAAACCAAAGAAAAGCCAAAGTGCCTGCACTGGGCTTTCTAGCTGACCTCAAAGCATTTAGTTTACAGATGGGGAAACTGAGGCACAGGGCATGCCGTGCATGGCAGAGCTGGGGGCTGAGTGCAGGGTGCCTGAGCAGCATCCAGCTCTGGCAGTGGATTCGTTGATTTTTCACTCGTGCTGGTAACCACATGTGTTTGTAGGCCTGAAACCCGGTACCGTAATCAAAATAAAAATAATTTGACCTGAAAGACATGTTTTCTTCATACCAGGAGGGATATTTAGGCCAGGCAGGAGGGAAAGGAGCCACTCCTGGAAGCAATTACATGGCCACATAACTGGGCTAATTAAGAGACCTAAATGTTGGAAGTTCTGCTGGGAGGGAAAATACTTGGAAAAACATTGCCTTTAATTCCTGAAAATGCTGGTTTTGTCTCTTCTCTCTGCAAATCCCATAGCTCGGAGAGGGGAGCTAAGCCCGCATCACTCCCCTTCTCATTTACTCATATGGCACCAAAGCAGAGAAGCTTCAACTTGGGGCAGAGACCAAGCCCTGAACACGGTTGTCATTGAAATAGCAACAATTTTGAAAAGCCACAGCACCGTGAAAATCCTTCTGCTCTTTTTAAACGTGCACCAACGCTCCCCTTTGCGCCCCTTCGCCTCCGAACTGGGTATAAACCTGGAGGTTGTACTCAGGGGAGTGGGTGACGATGATGTGTCATTCAATCATCCCCAGCTTCAGCTCATTCTTTCCCCTTTTCCACGTGAAGCACAAGCGCAAGGAGGAGAACAGCCAACCTCCGAAATCCCGGCAGTTGTTCTGACAACGTGCTAATTGATCTCGTGGCAATGTGGTCACCTTCCAAGGCAGACAGCTCTCGGTGACCGTATCCGTACCAGCAGGATGTCATCAGATATGGTCAGGATCAGATTTTTCCATGAATTGGGAGGATTCTCAAAGAGCTGGCTTGCTTTTTCTGATGTGAGCGTGCCTAAAAATGACGGGAGAAGAGCAATGTTGGAAGGGTGATGAGAGGTGGACCTCGGTTGTCCTCGTGGCTGGGCTGATCTGAGCGGGAGGGCGTGGTTTCACCCTTTGTGAGGCCCTAAAGCTGGCTGGATGTATTAGGTGAGAAAAATGGATTTTCTAAAAAAACCCAGAGGTGCCTTGTGGTGGAGAAGCACCTGCTTGGTCTGAGATTGCTTCCCTCCATGCAGACCGAAGGCGTCGGTCACACCAGCAGCAGCGGCCCCAGGCGAGAACTTGAAATCATCCCTGGCAAGGGCAGAAGGAGCCCTCACTATCTCTTGCCCCTTCTGTTTCCTGCCTGGTGAGTTTTTGATACGGTTGCTACTGGGAGATTTTAATTTGTGTTAACGCGTTTCCAAACGCAGCTATCGTTTTTGCAGATGTTTTCTCAAGTGAATAATTTATATATGTAAAGATATATATAGTTGTATATATTTATGTACAAATAAATATATA
>NW_009707422.1:0-51442 GCF_000703405.1 Apaloderma vittatum
AACATTCTGTGATTCTGTGATTCTGTAATAACTTGCCCTGATAAACTATTAGCAAACTCCCTAAGCTGGTCAAATGAACATGGTTACAGAAAGTGTTACAAGGCATGTTTGAGTAGTCAGGATAAGCAGCCAGACCATGGCCACCTTGGTTTGGAAGGTAAAACACAGGGGTGAAAGCTGCTCTGACAATTTGCCTGGTGAGAAAGAATTGTCCAGGGCACAGCTGATTCTAATACCAACGTGAGCCTGAGTTACCTTCCAGTCCTGGGATTCAGTGGCCCTGATCTTGATTTCCTCACTTTACCCTCTGTCATTTTTTACGCTTCTCCCTCCTCACTCTAGCTGATCCCAGTTAACTGCTGATTTACTCATTGCTTTGCCTTTGAGCCTTCTTTATAGAACAAATTGAAGCACTCAAAGAGTTGTGGTTAACATCTTTGTCAGCGACATGGACAGTGGCATCGAGTGCATCCTCAGCAAGTTTGCCAATGACACAAAGTTGTGTGGCGTGGTCGACATGCTGAGGGAAGGGTTGCCATTCAGAGGGACCTTGACAGGCTTGAGAGGTGGGCCCAGGCCAACCTCATGAAGTTTAAGGCCGGTCCTGCACCTGGGTCGAGGCAATCCCAAGCACAGATACAGGCTGTGCAATGAGTGGATTAAGAGCAGTCCTGGGGAGAAGGATCTGGCCATGTTGGTGGATGATAAGATCCACATGAGCCAACAGTGTGCATCTGTGGCCCAGAAAGCCAACCCCGTCCTGGGATGCATCAAGAGAAGTGTGATCAGCATGTTGAGGGTGGTGATTCTGCCCCGCTATTCTGCCCTTGTGAACCCCCACCTGGAATACTGTGTCCAGCTCTGGAGCCCCCAACACAGCAAAGATATGGAGCTCTTGGAGTGAGCCCAGAGGAGGGTGACAAAGATGGTCAGAGGGCTGGAGCACCTCTCCTGTGAGAGCAGGCTGATAGAGACAGGCTTCTTCAGCCTGGACAAGAGATGGCTCTGGGGAGACCTTATAGCAGCCTTCCAGTACCTGAAGGGGGCCTACAAGAAGGCTGAGGAGGGATTTTTTACAAGGGCCTGTAGTGATAGGATGAGGGATAGTGCATGGAATATGGAAGAGCTTAGGTTTAGACTAGATACAAGGAAGTTCTTTACTCTGAGAGTGGTGAGGCACTGGCACAGGTTGCCCAGGGAGGTTGTGGATGCTCCATCACTGGAAGTGTTCAAGGCCAGGCTGGATGGAGCCTTGAGCAACTTGATCTAGTGGGAGATGTCCCTGCCATGGCAGCGGTGTGGAACTAGATGATCTTTGAGGTCACTTCCAACCCAGATCGTTCTATGATTCTATGATTCCATGACTCTACGATTCTATGAATTTGGTAACAGGTGCTGACATCAATCCCATCTGTAATACAAAGATTCAGGATAAGGAGCAATAGATCCCAGTTTCAAGAGCAGTTACATTTCTGTCTCCAGTTAGCACTTAGATCCAGCCATGACGGATGCCTTAGAAGTAAATATGACAGTTCAATGAAGGCTACCTGACACGCTTGCAAAATAAAACTTTAATTTAGTGTAGGATTTTCAACAACTCTAAGGATCCAGGTTCTCCATTCCCACTGAATTTCAAACATACTGATTTTACTGATTCTTTATACCCTTTTTACAAACTCCTAACCTCTATCTGTATTTTGTATATTTTCCTGTATCAGCTATTGTTCCCTTTCTGCTTTTATGCTTGACTCACAAGGAAAGGATTCAATTTCAACTTTCTTCAAGAGAATTCAATTTTCACCTTTCAGTTCCACAAAGATTTGCATTTTTTTTATTTCCTTTGTAATTTGTTTTTTCAGCTAGACTAATCTAAACAGAATGTGTTGCAGAGGTAGAAATACACACCTCTGTGACACTTTGAGAATCTCATACTTGGTGAAACTTACCTAGATTACAGTTGTCAAAACTAGTCAAAGATACACATTTTTTAACTGAATTACAACAAGGTGAGAAAATCAGCTTTATTGGCTTATTTTCTGTGTGTACATTTTTCACTTTAAACTTACTTTTAATTCTGTGAATTAGACTTGCAGAATTTTAATTAAAGACTCCACATTTATAATTTTAAAACCACATTTCATGTAACTCTGGCTGTATTTCCTGCAGTTGCATTGCCAATTAAATAATCAATTTCTAATTTACGTGAGGAAACATTTTTTTTGCACTAATCTACCCCCTAGAAGACATCTTGTTCTCCTGTGTGTAGCAATTAGACTTGCAGCATATGGAATGTCTGAGAATTGAGATGTGTGCAGTGGAGATCATATTGGAAATCTGCAGGAAATGAGCTTTAAGTACCGCCTTTTCTCAGCCTTGCTACTCTCAGCCTCATCATGATCTTGGATCTCTCCTACAGCAGGCATTATGTAACAATTTTAATTCTCTGGCTGGGCTTGGATATCTGTCTTGGTGTCAATCTGATTTTTTTCAACAACACATTGATTATCTCCTATGAATGAATTTTCTCCAATGCTTCAAAAATTTGATGGTAAATGAATTGTAAAAAGTGATTTATTTTGAGTCCACTGCACTAAGATATGGAATTTTATCATGCATTACTAATACTCTCTCAGATACTTTTCAGTATATTACAGATTAAAACACTGTGTCACGAAGACAGCTGGATCCATCTTTCCTTCCACCTTCCCACCCCCCGTCTCTCTGGCTACATCTGGGTCACTAAATAACACCACACAGGAAGCAGAGGCCCATCGGCATATTGTTCACACATCTACATCTAAACTCTTATTCTACAGGATACCACAAACTGGAATATACTGGAAATAGTCTTTGGCCGTTCTCATCCCTGAGCCATAGCCACATATTGTTTAAACAGAATTAGTTGATCTGTACAAAAACTTGATTGGGACGATGATAATGACTAAATAGCATTGATGAATATTTTCTGAGCTGCTGTTCATACCCATGCCCTGAACCTGTCTAGTTAGATGATAGGTATTTAACTCTGGCTCTCTTAAAAATTATGATCCTTTTACTTTTTCCCCTCTTGACTACAATTAGACATTTTTTCCCTGTTACTACATCGGGTCTAGAGTACTGCAGCTCTAAGTTCATGCAACACCATACAGCTTTTATTAAAGCGCAGTGCCAAGTAAAGCTGTATGAACTTTATCTGGACTTAATCTTAGAAAGTTATCTTATCGTGTTTCAAGTGTCTTTTCCAGCTCTGCTCTCCATGATCTTAGTCATTGTGGTGTTGTGCTCTGTTGTTTGGTTCAAAGACACCCTGAATCATTGCTACTCTTTGGTAATTCTGGTAATTTCCTTCATGAACAGTTTCAGTGAAGAATTAAGTTCAAAGAGGCTTCTTAAGCCAAAATACTTCTATCAATTAAAATACAACACTTAGGGGGAAAAAGTAACACATGATCTATGGACAAAGCCAACTGATTTTCTGGTCATCCTCAGATGTCCAGGATACTCGCCTGAAATGTTCCTCACTTTTGGTCTAGACGTCATTTCTCTTTTTTTTGGCTTTGCTAGTTGAGAGACAATTTGGCAAGCTAGTCTGAAGGTCAAGTCAGTCTCCTAAGAGCCTTTGGTTCTGCAGTCCTGAAGCACCTTACCTTCTCAGCAGTTCTCCTAGATCATGACTTTATCTTCCAAGTTGTCCCCACAACTTTCTTGATTTTACTTCAGATAGATAGTAAATAACTCAGTGTTTAATGCAGTGTGCTCACACCACCAAATATGAAAAGATATCTGAGAAAAAACTATTTAAGGCTACCCTTCTAGATTTGAGGCAAACTGACCAAGACATTAGATCTGTGGCACTGCATTGCTCATTATGCATCCCCTCCTCACAACTAACAGCTCAGAACAGCCACCAAGAAAATGGGGGGTTTATGTTCTCATAACATTCTTATGTAACCTTCATACAGGGTAGTGTCTTCACTAGGAAAGTTAATTAAATACTCTTTTTTCAGGCCATATGTGCGCTAAATCTGTGTTAAAACCACAAGCTTTATGTTCTAAGAACCAGCTCATGTTTTTTTAATTTCAATTTGGTTTACACCAAATAAAAAAAAATCATCTACTTCCTATCTCACAGTTAAAATGAAGAGGTTTATCGGTGATTTTAGTAAAGAAGAAGATCCTTTTAGTGTACAGACTAGAGGTGTGTAATATGGATATTTGCCATAGATTTGTTTATGTTGGCAGGTAAAAAAATAATATTAAGAATTTATCATCTCCCTTTCCACCCCCAATTAAAGCAATAGACATGGATAATTACATCTAATTATAAGATTTTATTGAGAAAATAATTGTATAGAATACAGTCTAATGGTTTGGACACTATCTTGGAAATGAACTTATACAGAAACATAAAATCATTTAGGTTGGAAAAGGCATTTAAGGTCACTGAGTCCAACAATTCACCTAGCAATGCCAGGTCCCTGGGTACATCATCTACATGTCTTTTAAATACCTACAGGTATGATGACTCCACCACTTCCCTAGGTAGCCTGTTCCAATGTTTGACAACCCTTTTGGTGAAGAAATTTTTCCTAATCTCCATTCTAAACCTCTCCTGGCACAACGTAAGGCTGTTTCCTCTTACTTTATCACTTAAATTACTTGAGAGAAGAGATGAATTCCCACCTCGCTACAACCTCCTTTCAGGTAGTTGCAGAGAGTGATAAGGTCTCGCCTAAGCCTCCTTTTCTTCAGACTTTTTTCCAGCCTCTAGTTCTCCAGAAACCCTAGTTCTCTCAACTGTTCCTCATAAGACTTGTTCTCAAGACCCTTCATCATCTTTGTTGCCCTTCTCTGGACACACTCTAGCACCTCAGTATCTTTCTTATCAGGAGGAGCCCAAAACTGAACACAGGACTCGATGTGTGGCCTCACCACATGTTAATATGTAAGCACATTGCTGTCCCAGTGAATTAAAACTTAAAATTTCTCAGTCTTAACACTATTTTAACATTGCTGCATGTAGTGAAACTTTGTGATATTATGCAAATGGAGTTTGCATAAATAACTTAGATAAAACAAATGGAGAATGTTCTTTCATTTTGATGAAAATTTTTTATGATTTTCTGTTAAAAAGATATTAATATGTAACTCTCATATGCTCTATAAATCACTCTCTGCTGAAGTGACGAATTATGAAAAAAGGAATTAAAATGTTTGAAAAGCAGCTTATATGCTACTAGGGTTGCTTCACCGTGAAAAGGTAACATGTTTGAATCTACCAGAAAAAACAGATGTCCTTATGTTAGTAATGAGCCCAAACAGACTGTAATTAGTATTTATAGCCTTTCATTTATATGTACACTGACTAAACATTGAATATACAAAAATACTAATATAAGCTCTGATTATGCTAGTTACCTAAATCTCTTCGCCCATGTCAGTTGTACTTTCAGGAAAGGGTATAAACGCCCATTGTTACTATGAGTCAAGCAAATTATGCATCATTAACACTGTTTAAACTTTGTATTTTTGTACAGTGCACAGTCAATTTTAGAATTTTAGTCCATCATTTCCACCTTGTCTTTACAATCATAGTAATATTTAATAACAGTTGCAAGAGCAGGGGAAAAAAATAACTGCGTCAAATGCAAATTCTGAGTTAAGCAGGAAAAAATAGCTGCAAGAAAAAAGAGCTAACTTATTTTTATCCAGTCAACAAATGCTTTGAAGTCAAAAGCCTTTCAAGTTAAAAAGCTTAGTATAGGCAACCCATTGAAAACCAGGTTTCTGTCTGGCGTAAACAAGTTCAGAATCTTTAAAGCTAATGGTCATTGGTGTTTTTGTTTTGCTTTGATATGGTGACGCAGACTCTGAGGTAGAAGATCTGGCTGCATTTTCCCTATAGAGTCAGATTTTTAGAAAAGGAAAACTCAAATTCTGGCCAACCTGCTTAGCATTGGACCCTGAGTAGCAGTAATTCTGACTATGGGATTTATTTTCTGTCAGAATGAAAAAAAAGTGGTATCAGTTCAATTTGTGCCTAATACATGAAGAGTTATTCAAAAACTTTAAGCTTTAATGGTTTTATTACTTCCTTCAGATACTTGTTGAAGCTACTAATCACCTTCAGTATTAAGAGCATACATCTTATTTTCAATTTAAAATTTGGTAACAATACTGAGATACATTAGAGCTTGCCAGGCACGTGACAGCAGAATGGATATGACCTCTAACATCATGGTTTATCCTTGGTCCTAATTTTGAACTGTTGAAGTCACATCTTGCTGATAGCTTTTGTACTCCAGTATACAAATTTTCCCCTTGTGTAATCTATATAGATGCTTCAATCAGAATTCTTAAAAATGCCTACGTTTACAAAACCTTTTTGGTTTCCAGGTCTTTTTAGTTCTATCTTCAAATGAGATCAAGCTGGGAATTATCTTAATATGCAAGGAAATTTCCACTGATGAGATAAGAGAATAAAGATAGTACTAATCGCTTGCATAATATTCAAGTATCTGGAAAGTACATGAAGGCTCAGTCTGTTAATTAAGATAAATTGTGAAAATAGTCATACAGTCTGTAATTTCCATGCAGATTTTAAAAGCAAGAAAATTATCTTTGTGAAGGAGAAATATATGATAATAAACGAACCTGAGAATCTGATTCTGTTTTGATAGTTCCAAATCATCTGCTAGTGGGATACAAGTTTTGGATTCCGAGGCTTGCTTCTACTCTCAGTATTGTGTCTCTATGTTTTCCACATTGACAGTGATGGTCACTTCTAGAGGGTAATTCAGAAAACTTAACATGAGTAATAAATATGTTAAAAGTCTGGGTAATTTTTCAGGAATCTACAATTCTCCAAACATATGTTTATAAGCTCAAATTACATATATCTGGGTTATTTATTTCTTACTTTTAGTTACATTTTACTCATGAGTGGAAGGTACTCCGTGTCCTCAGATCGATGGTTAGGAAGCATCAATTGCGATTAGTGTTGCTTTTGTGTGTTTAATAAAAAAATGCTGAAAAATAGGTAATAAAAACAGGATCAGAAAAATCCACATGTGGTAAAGGTTAGTGCCTTGCATTTTTTCCTGCTTTCTCACCACTGATTTATCTCACCTGTTCTTCAGTTTCTCTAGGAATAGAGCTTCAACTACCTCCTTTGAAAATCTATTCCACTGACAAGCTGTTATTACTTGGATACTTTTTTGTGCTTATATAATTGCCAAGGCTTCCCTAAGACTAGTATTTCACCAATATGCTGCAATGACTGCTGACAAGACCAAGCTGTACAAATCCGGCTGGGATTAGGGAGCTGCATCACTAGATGGTGTTAGGGTAAGAAAAAAAACCAACAAACAAAAACTCCTGCATGCCTAGTTAAGCCTCATATGGTTTAATGTAGATCTCATTCTATTCTAAGCACACTTAACAAATGCCCACTGGTGTATACATATGTACTCTTCTAACTGATATGCATTTATGCAGCTATTTCGTCTGAGTCTCCAAGCAGTTCAGAAATTAAGCCTGACTGCATGCCTGTAAGTCAGACAGAAATGGTATTGCTTTCAGTATACAGATGAGAAAAAAAAAGCACCAGATAAGGTCAGGGAACAATTCCACTAAGCTAAAAGAGATTTCAAGGAAGGGTTCATTGGCCTAATGAGGTTCCTGAGCTCACTGGGTCTGCTCTCGTCTCTAGCCATAGGGACACTGAGGAGGTAGATGTGGTGTCCCTCATCCTTCCCTTCTAGAGGCAACAGTGTTGCGATTCAGGTTCAGACACGCGTGCCCTGTGCCTCCTTAGGCCAGCTGGTGTCTCTGGGCTTGTCTTCTCCGTGCTGCTGATCCTCATCTGCTGAGTGAGGTTACATCTCCCCAGTCTCATCACATCCAAATTCACATCTCCAGGGTTGTTCTAGGCCCCTCATCTCTAGTATCATTTAATATTTTCATATCCAGTATTTCTAACCTCTAGCCCTTATACTATGCCCGGTCCCCCATTTCCATCACATCCAACCTCACCCAAGCACTGTTCCAATATCTCAGTTCCCATTTAACATCTTCCATGTCCTCCTTGTCCCGATAATATCACCCCAGCCTTCTCACCTTAGTACTCACTGTGGTCAGATCATACTATTCTACTATCCTTTCCCATTCATCACTCTCCACAGCACAGTTATTTTCCTATTCAGAGATTCCATCATTCCACATAACCACAGCTGACCTCGTTAAAGACGTCCCTGCTTACTTCAGGGAGTTTGAACTAGGTAACCTTTGAAGGTTCCTTCTAACCCAATGCATTCTATGATTCTGTTAGTGACCATCATGACAACATCATACCCGTTTAACTGCACTAGAAGCTTTATCTAATTGTAGTAACACCACAGTCATTCAGCTGCGTTGTAATAGTTGCAGGACTGTCCTGGTCAAGCTGAAGTCATCTGTAACAACTGTGTCCACTCTCACTTCACCATTTGCACTGCCAAAACCTAACTCTCAGCACCATCTCTGTCACTTTTTGCAGCTTTCTCCGGTCTGAGGAATGCACGTGGAATACTCTCTCAGTAGTAATTTACACAGAAATCATGATTATTTTCTATCTATCATTTAAAGATTATTGGCAACGTTGCATAGCAAATATATGCACTTTAAAAATGCCTGTTACAGCTCTCTGTTTTGAGGGATGAAGAAAATTGCTGATTTTCTCAGCTACACACCATTCAAAGAGACAAGCTGAGCAATTCACTGGTTATTACACAGAAAACTGAGTTTCCTGGATCACAGTTTACCACTGCTGGAAAATTGATGATGGTACATTAGTGGATATTTTTTTTAAAGGTAAAACAATGTTTTGTGTTCAGCTGAAAGCAAAAGGAGAATCTCTTACAATCATGTTATGTTTTCTACTTTTCTAGTAGGTTCATCTTTTGGCTACTGAAGGTGAAAGGCTACAGATGGATGGATGGCTAGATGCATATTCTTAGCCAGTGTATCTGAATGACTATATATTTCAAAATGTTAAAAAACATTTTAAAATGAATATCCAGTGCACACCCTATTGATATTTGAATGTATACCTTTTAGATATTTAGATCTGCAGATTTGCATCATTGAATTATCAATTAAATGGTTACTGTCCATTCATCCACTTGAAAGAAAAGCCAAAATGAGTTGAGAAGCTGAATGTTTTTTGTATTTAGAACAGAATGTTCATGTCTTCAAGTAAGCTACGGGGGAAATCATACTTTATGAACTAGATTGCTGGGCATTTATTGCAAAAAATTCTTGACTAAAGAATTAACTGAATTTAGATGAAGGGATTTTGGTCCATAATTGAAGAGCTATACAGTGAGCTTGTCTCATATTAGACGTCCTTTGTGTGACAGCCACAGGTAGTCCACTGTGTACTGATTAAATTTATGCAGAAACCTTAATGTGGAACAGAAAGAAGAAGCTGTCATTATGTTTCGCCATAAAAGATTGCATTACTGGAAGAAGTATCTCTCTTATATATTGGCAATACAGGGAAATTCTGCAGCCAAGCTCCCGTTGAGCTCAGTGGCAACTTTGCTAAGTGCCAGCTGAGAAATGCAGTTGCGTGCTGTCTCACTGACAAACACGTACTTATGAAATAAGAAAATCAATCACTGTAGCAACTTTTGTTTTATCCCCTGAGGGTTTGTTTGTGTACAGGGATAAAGCTACCATAGAAGTCATGCTTCTCTTGACGTATCTATGTGTTCCCATTTGCTCCATCCCTGACCATGTGAGGAGAATGAACTTCATGACTGCTGAGCCAAGAATCCTTTTAGGAGGGCATCACAAATGAGCTATTCACAGCCAACAGGTCCTGTGATAAGCTTTAAAGTCTTTGAGTGTTTATTGCTCTTTTTGTTGAAACCAGTGGTGAACATCCTTTTGATGTCCGTGACACAATTAGAGCCCCAAGCACTGTACATGAACCATGTCATATGGAAAGCTGAAAACCTGAAGAACAACAGAGAGGAAAAGAAGAAAGAAGTTATTTTGTATTCAAAATCGAATATCTTTCCTTAAACCTCAATAAAACTTGTTTGTATTACAGAATTGCTACCCAGGTGAAAAGAATAAATTATTTTCTTTGATCTCTGTTTTTGAATCCTTGACACAGCTAATCTGAATCGGAAACCACAGCTGTTCACTGACTGCTGCCCAGAATTTATTTCTTGAGATTTTACATACGTGGAAGTACCTGTCAACTAACTTGTCTGAGTTCCTGCCTGCCTTCCTTTTGGCCTGTTCATCATCTCCATCTGGCACCGCAATAAAACAGGAGGAGAACTGAGACACAGCATTTTGTTGTGACGCTTTGTGTGCAGTTCCCTTTCACTGGAGTTAGGGTGGCTGCCAGATGTAGCTGGCAGTAGCTCTGTGTGGGCACAGCTTTTGTGACCGAAAGATACATCCATGGTGATTTCCCTCTATGTCTAAAAGAGTGCTTTGGAAGAGAAAGGAGAAAAAGAAGCGGATATCGAGGACAGAGTTCAGCTGCTCAGACAGGGTTCTGTTTGCTACTGAGGCATCTTAGGACATGCAATACACCTTCATGGAACACACAGATATATTGCAGGAGCTATAGGGGACTCTCTCAACTCTAAAGCACTAATGGTTAAGCTGGATACTCTTCAGTTTAACATTGTGTTATGGGCAAAAAGGGGACGTAGCTGATAACCAGAGCCTCAAATTCAATATTGGTCTAACTGAAGTATCAGCTGATCTTCACTGAGAAGAAAGTCTGTGTGTTCATATGCTTATGTATATGTGGGATGTCCTACTGTAATGTATCACAGTCCCCATTCTTCACCAGGAGCAGTATAGTGGTGATGGCACGTATTTCCTCTCTCACTTTTTTTCTAATTTTTCATTTGATTCACGTTTTTCTATGTTTTTAACACAATCTGCCTACTAATTTTTCCTCACTGAATTGCAGCTCCATATCATACTTATTTTTTGGTTTTTTGTTATCATTGAAACTGGTTTTACTTAACCCACAAGGCTGTACTCACTCAAGGACAAGTAATTGCCCACTGTGTTCGTATTTTTATTTTAGGGTGATAGTTTCTTCTACACAGGAAAGCTGCTTATTTCTACTATCTATTAACTGACACTAGGGGTTACACAACACAATTTAGAAAGCCAAAGTAAAACTGAAATGCATTTAGGCAATTGATAACTGGTGACTACACTACTGCTATCACAATTAAGACAAGCTAAAATCAGCTCAAGCCAAGGCAAGATCCTACACTCCTAGGCTGATATAAAAAAGACTGTGGTCTCTAACCAGTAATGACAAATTTATATGTGCAGGACTACAATTTCACAGCTATCAAAATAATACAGAGTCTCTGCTCAGATAAATTCATCGTTTTCCATTAAGGAAATTGGCTCACCTGATCACTGAGAAGATGTGAAAGTCTCACTCATGACAGACAATCCTGCTTCTCTTTGCACTCCAGACTATTGTGAGAAAGAAAACAATGTGTTAAGGAAAGCACAGAAATGTTTCGATTAGTGGATTTTCTTTATAAATCTTACATCCACCTCAGTCTCTTAGTCTGATATCACCCCGCCTGCATTTGTACAGCTAGGTAAAAAGGATTACTGAGACCAAGCATGTGTGGCAAAAAACCAGCAGGACTAGAGAGCATGCTTTTTAACAAATAGCCGTGGAGGTGATCGAACCTTACACTGCTGATGTTGCTTGAGAAGAGAAGGAGCGCTGGTCTTTGGAGGGGGAAGGAAGAGAAAGGTTCCAAATCCTGTCCAGCAGTTGAGGAACAGGTTGTGAAGATCTGCACTTCACAAATAGCTGTTAAAATTATAGGCAAATGGAAGACCCCAAGACTAAATCAGATCACTAAAAGCCTAGAGGTTAAAAAATTCATAAAGCATAACTGTCAGTTTTTCTTCCGAGCGTGTATTCCTTTCAGCATTATGATTCTGCTTTCATTCTGGAGAAACAGCCTCTATCACTGTACACTCTTCGTCCACAAATCAGAAAGGAAATTTTGTGGGTGCCAGGCCATGCTGGTTGAGACTGATACCTTACATCAACAAATATCTTCGCTAAAGTTAGGGGCTGGTTGGAGACAGTGACTGAACTGTGTGAGCTTGTGAATAAGGAGGACCAGATGTAGGGAAGTCCCTTAAAGGCGGTATCTGAAAACGCAGCTCTAGTTAAAGGCTTGAATAAAAACATGGTGGTTTCTCCATCATCTTCTCTGACTTCCCTCCTGGAAATACTGTCAAGATCTTCACATAGTCTAATTCTTTTTTTTCCCCCTTGTCTTGAAGACATCTTTATATTTAATTTAGCTTGTATTAGTATTTTATAAATCTTAACTAAAACCACAATAAAAAACTGTTGAGTATCTGTAGTTTGAGAAGATCTAAATGAAGAAAAAATAATATTCAATTAAATAAACAAGTTTATCTGCAGAAATATAACCTCTCATTTTCAAAGTGCCAGTGTTTTTTTCTTGAATTGAAAGCCAACTCAGGAAAACAAAATTGTCTTTGGTAATGTTGTCATTTCCAGGTTCAGGAACTGGTTATAATACTTCTTTAAACATTTCAAATTAAGCACTGATTAGTGTGAAAAGTCCACTGTCTGTATTGGAAGTGAATGACATTGCATGGAGGATTTGAGATTTAATTTCTATGGCAACAAGCACTGGAAAAATGCTTTGCTTTAGGATACAAAAACCTTGGCAGTTGACTTGTTTAAATATTATTACTAATCTTGTATTTTTGAAAGAAATGCACCATATGTGAAGATCTGAAAATACTGCTATTCTGGAAAGAAAGTAGCAGTACTAATCTTCAGGTATAAGATGATTGTTTATTCAAGGCAACACAGGATGTAGGTTGCTTTCTCAGGAGAACAGAAGTGTTGGACCTCCCCAGTGCCACTACTCCACGCTTTTTTCAGACCAAATAATTCATGAATGTTTTCAAACTAGTTAAATAAATAAGCATGAATATATAAATATTCTGTTGGTGATGTTCTGAAGGCTTTGCATAATCACCTTGAAAGTAGTTTAGGGAAAAGCTTCTTTCCTTAGGCTCTTATATCATTGTAGAAATGAGGTTATTTTATCAGTGGACATCTTTCAGTCTTTGTCTACTTGTACTGCTCCATCAGTCTTTGAAAGTCCAAGTCCTGACAGTCAAAAAATTGTCACGGCTAATTTTCTTGATACCTGAATAACGTTCTACTGCCTTCAATCTATCATGAATAAGTATAAAAGCTACTAGCATCTGTGACAAAAAAAATGAGTGCCCTTACCAGCCCTATGTACAGCTCTGATGCATACCTTGAAATTGTAATAGATTTAAGGATCTCTGCACCAAAGACCTGCACACTAAAGTAATAGTTTTTGTGCCCTTTTCCTCCCCTACAGGCAATCCAAGCCTTTTAATCCACCTATTCCAAACCTGCCAGGGTCCTCCAAATGATATGACACTGATTTAATCAATATTCATTTATTTGCTTGTTGGCCTTTCAGGTAAACTTTGGCTGTGCTTTCTAGTTTGTCTGTGTCTACTTGACTAAGAATCTTTATGTTCCAAAAGATTCTGTATTTCTCCCTACAAATCACATGAATTCAGGATGTGGGATTTTAAGAAAGAAACAAACAAAAACCTAAGCTCTAATTTGCATTAAATTGTAAGAGTTGTTAGCACTGTGATCCAGGAAGAGTTTATTTCTACCCTGTTACCGCACGTCTGTGACAGTGGTAAACAAGGGTTCATATGCTACCCTGCTGTTGGAGTTAGATTGACAGAAAACCTACTGTTGATATTAGCCTCAAGCCTGTAGAAAGGAATAGGTTTACGCAAGGAGTTCTGTCAAAGCATATTTTATTAAAAATATGATTAGTATCAGCTGCTAATAGGATAGTGATGGTGTGAAAAAAAACATTACTTATGCTACCAAATCTATTTGCACTTATTTAGAAGTGTTACTGTAGTAAGTGACTTAGAAACAGGCACAGAATTTAATGCTGAGCCTTTAACTTTCCTTGGAAATAAATAAGAATATATTTAAAATGGGAAAACACCTTCAAAATACAAAGTGGAGAGGAAAAATTAATGAGTGGCATTCATCCTGTTTTCCCTTCTGAAGAAGCACTTTCTTAAAAATAGAGAAATATTATCTCTCTTAGTATAGCAAGGCACTCTCTTAGCATAGTAAAACAAAGGCCTTTAAATAAAATTTAGCACCTGAATTCTGTTTGTGGGTGCTTTTTTTGGTCTTTTTTAAAAGAATTTGGAGTGGTTTAAAAAGCTTTTTTATCAGTGTTGTATCACAACCCCAGTGTTCAGCTGATCTTAAGAAACAGTGTCTCTGAGAACGCCCAACAAATCTGAATAGTTATCATGTTAAGAAATAACAATATGATTCATTATTTTGATCAGATTAATTTTTAATGTAGAAATTTGCACATTTAATATGTCAGCAATTCTTACGCCTTTTTTTTGAGGATGCACATATTAACTAGCCCTGCTTTAATCTGTATGTTCCTTAAAATAAGTTTTATCAATAAGATTCAAAGGCTGAGATAAGAGGAAATAAAGCGATGTTTGAGGCATGCAGTATTTTCTAGAGATGAGAGTAGAACTCACAATGGCCACTGCTAACAGATTCTATTACCATAGAAGTCAGACACCATTTCACAAGACCTGTCATCAATTACTCAATGAAGGAGTACAATCCTAAGAAGATTTCAAGTGTAAGTGGAATTGGAATAGCCACACATTATAGGATTTGGATGAGGACTTCTTGCCTCTTTCGGACTGAGGTTTAAACTGATGAGGGGCTTTTTAGGATGTTAGATAGTGACAGGACTAGAGGGAATGGATTAAAGCTAGAGATGGATCGGTTCAGATTGGACGTTAGGAAGAAGTTCTTCCCCATGAGGGTGGTGAGACCCTGGCACAGGTTGCCCAGAGAGGGAGTGGAAGCCCCATCCCTGGAAGTTTTTAAGGCCAGGCTGGATGGGGCTCTGGGCAGCCTGATCTAGTGGGGGATGTCCCTGCCCATGGCAAGGTGGTTGGAACTAAATGATCTTTAAGGTGCCTTCCAACTCTGACAATTCTATGATTCTATGATCCTACTTACATTTTTCAGTAGAAAAGTGAGTCTTTATCGTGATTCCAAAAACCTATGCCCTACTTTCTAAAAGATCAGATCTAGATGCTCTATTAGACCTTTAAATAGCCTATAAGCTCTCTGGTCACTCCTGTCTGTTTAACACGTGTTTGTACTACCATTCCATGCATATGGAGTGTGATGCAGTTTTTAGCACTTTCTTTGTTATCTTTGTCTTTGAGGAACATGAGCACATCAGTGCAATGAACTCGTCTGTTTGTTATATAATCTGGTACAGTATTCTTTGAATCTCAGACTATGTATATTATAAAAGTAAATCCTGCATTGTATCTAGAAATTCTATTCAGATCACATCAAAGATCAAGAAGATCCTAACACATCAAATTTATTGTAAGAAGTCCATGTTTGTCTCACAACATTTGACTACGGTGATACCATCTCCTGGCACATGCCATCTTGTGAACCATGCCTACCTGGAACATTATTGCCTAATGTGAAAAAATACATGTGAGGGAAAGTGGTTAGAGTCAAATGATATAGTCAACAGTAGACCCATGCCTGAGTCTATGCCTTAACCCTATTTTGTTTCCTGATACAGAGGAACTGAACTGAAAGGTGTTGAGGGAGATGAAACACTGCTTAAATGCAGAAATTTGTGAAAGAAGTTGAAGAATTACGAGACATATTTTTAGAGAGACACTTCCAGACATGAAGTCCCCCACAGAACAATAAAGCCCTCAGAGAAGCAAAAAGCAGGAAATAAAAATTTCTGATTTCACAATGACCGTGACCAAACACCAGAAGAGATTGTACAGAAAGACTGGAGAATCTCCACCCATGATGATATTTAAAGACTGATCAAAAAAGATTCTTCCAATCCAAGTCTGATTGAGACATTTAACCTTGTGATCTCCAGATGTCCCTTCCAGCCTCAATTATGCTCTAATTCTGTGAAACAAGGACTGTTATTACTGGTGGAACAAAGCTAAGGCTCTTTTACTTGGTTCCAAAATCCAAAAACAGGGGTTGAGACACCCGTAGATGTTCTCCAGATC
Source organism: Apaloderma vittatum (assembly GCF_000703405.1). NCBI lineage: Eukaryota > Metazoa > Chordata > Aves > Trogoniformes > Trogonidae > Apaloderma > Apaloderma vittatum. Next base: position 16,222 of record NW_009707422.1, read on the forward strand.
CCACCTCTCAGCACCACAGGTACAATGCAGAGGGCCATCTCTGTGATTAGGGAGGGCCAGTTAGCTCAGTTGGTTGAGTGTGGTTCTAATAACACCAAGGTCGTGGTTCGATCCCTGTTTGGTCCCCATGTGTTTCCTGATCTAGTTGAGAGTCGTCCCTTCCCATGATAGGGAGGTTGGACTAGATAATCTCTAAGGTCCCTTCCAGTCTAGGCCATTCTATGATTCTATGATTCTAAGACTTTGTGGCAACTGAGACAATCAGCTCAGCCTTGCCAAATAACTCATAAAACAAGGCAATTTGTGCAATGGTGGCAACTGCTGACATAGTGTGGAAAAACGCATGTGCGTAGTTTCTCTATAAACAACTGAGTCATGCTATGAAAGTGGCTTTTCTGACTGGTGCAGGATGTTAATTTTTCTGCCTTAATCAGAGCCTTGTGGTTTCTGCACCCTGCTGATGTGCTCTGTTCTGATCCACCATCCAGTGTGGCTGCCTTTTGCTGTACTTTCATGGTGTAAGTCCTTTGGTGACAGTCGCTTCACTGAATTTATGGCAGCACGCACTGTGGGATGTATGCAAAGCTGCTTCTGAAACAGTGTGGCTGCTTCTTACACAGAATGCCACCTCTCATTTGATGTGTTAACATCAGAATCTAATGGTGTTTTAATTAAAATCATTTGAGTTCGTAATCATAGATCCTGATCCTCAAGAAGGAAGGAGAGTAATGACAGCCATTTAAACACAGTTATTCCATTCAGTATAAATATATGGAATGCATGAACTTTTCTTAATACAAATGCTAGTTATGTTCTGGCTAATTAGAAACAACAAATATTAAAATCTCTTGCAAGGGAGCTGAAAAAAGAATTTTCACAGTGTTTTTTCTGAGAACAGTTAGCATTCTTCTGGAGCTCTTGAAGACTAATGAAAAGTAGAGTTTGTTCTGTTTACTGAGGGTTTAAATAAGCTTGAGCCACATTGACATTAAATGGATGTTGATGACTGTTTCTGTGACCCTGAATCAGGAAAGTGTATTTCTCAGTTCCATTATATATGAAGAGATATAGACAGTAATTAAATGTTTTGGAGAACTGGGATTTAAAAACATAATTGCTTTAAGCTATAAAGTCCTGATTCATTTGAGTGCTTAGGCAGAGGCTTTTTTTTAAACAGTTAGCTTCTATGAGAATAAAAATCTCATTATTTTATGTGTCTCCTGCTAAGAAGAGGTGAAAATACGATCAGAGAACACTGTTTCAGCTAGAAAATATCTTGCTTCCAAATGAAGTTACCATCTTTGGATCTAGAGATCTGAGACCTTAATAAATATTTTAGGATTAAAGAAGAAAATTTACCATGCAGACTATGATCTGCATTATTAGCATCCTGCTGTCTGACCTAAATTGAGCAGCGAGCAGAATGCAGATTGCTGACAGATCTCGAAACTTCCTAGCTTAAATGTGCCGTGCCGTGTGGAATTTACTGTGTATAACTCGTATACAAAGCTGTAAGTCACAATCCTTTCAAAAGGTGTTTTGATAAACAGGCTTAGTGTATTTTAGAAGTAAAAGCAAGAGTTTTCAGGCTGGACTATTTCTTTTGCTTTTTTTGGTCTTGGTTTCTATAACTCTTCCTTGAAACATTCGCTAGTATACACAGAACAGAAGGCACTTGGTTATGATAAATACATAATGTTTTTGTGCTGAATCTATTGATCCCACACAAAATGAATAAGGTTTGTACTTTCCCATGTTAAAGTATAATTCTCTTATGTCTTTGTCTCTATTGCCAATGGTATTATACAGAAAAAAAAATGGTACTAGAGACTCAGATAACTACTAAAATGGTCATATAAAGAATAAAGACTTATAAAAATAGTATGAATTGCTTTAATAAGATCCATTCAATGAACAAGGACTTCTGGACTACATTACCTACTATTAGACGCCTGTTGACAACAACTTAGAAACTCAGATGCAAGAAAATGTGATTTCAGCTTTAAGCGATAGCACTGAATTGTTTAAACATAATTGCCTATCAGATGATATGCAGAGCAGGTCTGATTTTTCTGCAGAAGAGTGAATATTTTAAAGCATTAATGATATCCCACACAACCTCACTTGCAGCTGACACCACTTCTCAGATATAAGGGGGTTTGTGGCATTTTCTGGTCCGTGCCCTCTTGAATCATGCATGCTCAGTTCTACTGTGGTGCATATAGCATGGCATCCTTTGTAAGGATAGCAGGTAGCTGGGTCCAAAGTCCTTTAAGGACAATATGACCCTAATGTGATGACATGGGAGCATAGATATGCCCCTTAAGTTCTCTGTTCCTCACCTTCATAAAATTAATGACTTTGCCTCCAGTGTGCTGGCCCCAGGCTTTGAGATTTCAGCCTAGATTTCTTCTTTACTCTTCCAAGGTGTTAAGCTGTGTCTTGTTAATGGTGGCAAACCATCAGGGCCATGTAACCACCAGACCTCTTTGTCTACAGACTGGAAATAGTCTCCGCCCCTCGGTACCTGCGTGGGTCAGGCAGACCTTCTGGGATATGTAAAGAGGATTATATTCAGTGGCCTGTGTGGGGCTAGCAGTAATATCAGAGGACTGTTATAATAATTTCTGGCCTCAGAGACCTCTGAGTTCTCCTGGCTCTGTGCTTCCCAGTCTCACGGTCACGGGGTGTTGGGGCAGATGCTCCCTGAGCCTTCCCTTTTGCTCAGCATCCGCTGCAGAGGTTGCATGGGACATTTAAAGTCAGTAGAAAATTTCTCTGTTAATTTAGAACTTGGTAAAAACCAGATTTGCTAATACTCCTCGCTCAGTTATTCAGCCACCAGTGCTTTTGTGACCAGAGAGATTGAATAATAGTGACAAGTTATTAGTGTTCAGCTACTGTGTTTATTGTGCTTCTGCAATCATCCAGCAGAGAGAGAAACTGAATTTCAGTGTGTGCACAAAAAAAACAGTGGAAATGTTATGATTTTGCTTCTGCACTGAGTAACCTAGAAGAAACCTAGAGGAGATTTTATCTGAGTGAAATTCAAATGGAACAATGACATAGAGGTCTAACAATAATCTACATTAAACTTCTGTGTGCTTGATAGAGGATTTTTCATTTAATTAGTTTGAGTGTTTTTAAACTGTAATGTAAAAAGCAAAAGAACTTAGAGATCTGAAATTTGTCAGGAAAACCATGTAGCTTGGGAGGAGTGAAAGATCTATGTTACCATAAGACAGTGAGTTAAAAAAAAATAATTTCAACTTGTATTTTCACTCTTCTATGACTAGGATGCAGTAGGATTTCATTATACTAATTCCTATAGCCTTGAGATCTATAAACTTGTACGTTTCTGCAGAAATCTCAATAGTATAAGATGCTGTTGAGCTTGTAAGTCTTTTCTTTGTTCTGCTTATAAACAGTGTAGAAAAAAAAGTGAGTTAATGATCTTCATGAAATTACTGCATTGAAGGAATTCTTTGTATGCTTGGACCACAGCAGATTTTACTTGCTAATGTTGCTTCCTCATGATTCACAGGGAAAAACCTTCCAGGCGTGCTCATTTACTCTCCAGCAGACTTCTATAAAAACAGATGTTTTAATGCGTTTTTAATACAGGTTTAAAATGTGCTACTAGAAGCTACATGGAAAGTATGCCAGGTATTAACTGACAGATATTCAGATAGTTTTTTACTGCGATGCATTAATTATTTTGAAAGAATCCTGTGTTCCCTCATGGGCAAGGCAAGAGAAAAAGGACAGTTTGGGAGTAAAAGTGTAAATGAATTTGGAGAAATTGAAGAATAACTTTGTTCTCCTCAAATCAGAGAAATCTTAAAAATATTAAAAGTTTTAAGCTGTTTCTATATTATTATTTTTTATTATTTGTTACTATTTTATTATTTTTCTCCTTTTTTAAAGTAACATTTTTAGTAGCACTGTCAGGGAATCCAGTTGCTACTGGAAGGGAAAGCACCCCTACTTCTGACCACAGAAGTAGGCTGGGCACCCATATTATCAGAGCAACAATATATTTACTGTCATACTCTGGTCACTGGGAACAGGGTGACCTGACCATCATCTGTCATATCCTTTTCCCTCCCAAATTTCTTCCTCTTCACCATTCTCATTCATCCTTTAACAAACAGCTCATCCCTGTTCATTCTCTTCAATTTTGCCCTGATTTGGCTGACTTCTTAATACCCTTATTTGATGTTTATGACATTGCTGCCCTGGTAATTTCTACCTTGGTCAGAAGTACTGTTAAGCTAGTACCTCCTTCTCTATCTACAAAGTCTCTCATTTCTACCACTTAGTAAAATCATAGAACCAAACTATCTTAACGCTGGAAATGGGGAAGCATGTAGAGATACTAATTAAGGATATAGAATGGTATTTTACAGAATATTTCTCTCATATGTGGAGAAAAGATCAATTTTTCAGTTGCATCTTCAACAAAAGAAGAAAAACTATCACTTCTTGGAAATAGAATCATAGAATCACAGAACAATTTGGGTTAGAAATGACCTCAAAGATCATCTAGTTCCAACCTCCCTGCCATGGCAGGGACACCTCCCACTAGACCAGGTTGCTCAATGCTCCACCAAGCCTGGCCTTAAACAATTCCAGGGATGGAGGCTAGGCTGGGTGGAGCATTGAGCAACCTGATACATTAGGTTGAAAGGCCTCACCTGACTCTAATACTTTAAGGTAAATATAGATAATCCATGTGCAGTCAGGAACAGAATATATTCTGCAAAAATGGACACAGAGACAGATTTAGGAGGCTCTTGCTCCTCCAGGAAGGAGCTGGTGAAGGCCCTGACCTTTACAAGGTACTGCCTCAAGCTACTCAGGTCAACCCTCTGTGGGAGAAGTATTTTTTTAGGGAGCTTTGGCAGCTTCCTGGAATGGGAAGATATCAGCCTACAGACACTAAAGTTGGCTAGTTTCAGAAAAATAGGGTTGCCCAGAAGATAATTGGCAGAAATCTCTATTGTCAAGCAAAATCAGAAAGGAAAGTGAGGCAGAAAGTCCTGTTGCTTCGATACAAAATGTGGTTGAAACAGTCTATCCACAGATTACTCAGATTCTTTATATTTTACATTAAAAAAAGTCTGAATAATCTTATTTGGTGCTCATAACTATTTTTTTTCCCTAATCCACTGCAAAAATATAGGGCATTTGTTTTATTTTGTTGTTTTCTAGTACAATGTCTTGGGTTTTTTTGCTTATGTGGTGGTTTGATTTTGGTTTGCTGTTTGGGATTTTTTTTGATGGTGGTAGTGTGATAAAATCAGGAGCGGAACCTTTTAGTCTAAGCCTCTTTTTCTTCTGTATTTTATAATGAAGTTAATGTTTTAAAGAATAAGGACAGAAAAAAAGGAAAAATAAGTACAAGGTTAGCCACTGAATGGAACACAATAAATTGTTCATGGCTAATCACAATATTGATTTTTAACATTGTTCACCATCAACCTGGGAGAGAGAATTCTAGTCATAATCTTCCACAATCCGTATAAACAGTAGTATCTTGGAAGTGAGACTTGCATTTGTTAAGTAATAATCGATGAGGGACTGATAAACTATCATTATTGTTTGTGCAAAGAATAATGACAAAATAGAATAACAGTCTATTCCTCTGAATTAGAATTTCAGATGAAAAATAGAAGATGCCAAAACAGGTGCAAATGGGGGATGCAGAGATTTGAGATGTTCACAAAGTTCCAATGTTTTGTATAACATTTTGATTAGTTTGAAGTATCTTGAAGCAATCTACTAAACCCTTACAAGTGGCAGGATGTTGATTAAATAAAGGTACACTGCAAAGTTTAATTCACTTGCTGAAAAATACATGGGCAGCAAGTTGTCCATGGGACAGCAGTGTGCCCTTGTGGCCAAGAAGGCCAGTGGGGTCCTGGAAGGCATTAAGAAAAATGTGTCCAGCAGGTCTAGGGAGGTTCTCGTCCCCCTCTACTCTGCCCTGCTGATACCACACCTGGAATACCGTGTCCAGTTTTGGACTCCGCAATTCAAGAGAAACAGGGACCTACTGGAGAGAGTCCAATGGAGAGCTACGAAGATGGTTAAGGGACTTGAACATCTCTCCTGTGAAGAGAGACTGAGAGAACTGGGGCTGTTTAGCCTTGAAAGGAGATGGCTGAGAGTGGACCTTATTAATGTATAGAAATATCTGAGGGGTGGATGTCAAGTGGAAGGGGACAATCTCTGCTCAGTGGTGACCAGCAATAGAACAAGAAATAAAGGGTTTAAGTTAGAACATAGGAAGTTCCACCTCAACATGAGGAGAAACTTCTTTACTGTGAGGGTGACAGAGCCCTGGCACAGGCTGCCCAGAGAGGGTGTGGAGCCTCCTTCTCAGGAGACTTTCAAAACTCACCTGGACACGTTCCTGTGTGGCTGGCCTAGGGGATCGTGCTCTGGCAGGGGGGCTGGACTAGATAATATTTTGAGGTCACTTCCAACTCCTAACATTCTAGATTCTATGATTCTAACTTGGTGTGGGTTAAAGTGCCTGAAAATTGTTGTGTTTGTTTTTTTTGCTTAGGACAAAAGATTTTCATTCAGTTTTTGTGACTGATTGTTGGGAAACAATCGAAGTGCAGTTTATATTCTTGGGTTATAACTTTTTTTGCTGATGAACATAGTATTCGTGATTCAAACTCTGTCCCAAAGAAGATAACATTAATTAGTAATGATTTCTAATCACTATGAGTACCCATGTTACAAAATAACACATTAAAATAAATTTTGATGAGATTGCCAACTATGATTTGCAATGTCTGCACAATCTTTACCTCTTTTGGAGGAAAACAATAAAAATTGTAATGAGACAATAAAGTAAAGTTGACTTTTAAATAAGACTCTTTGATCCCGTTAAAACTATTATGGTATAGCAAGCAGTCTACTTCAGGACACAGGATAAAGTTCTCCATATCTTCTAACAAAAAGGAAATGCAAGTTTCTTTACAGTTTTTTTAGTAGTCTTGGAAAGGTTAACAGGTTTTGTCAATGAACATGACCAAGGATTTTGTGATAAATGAACAGTTTGTAACAACAGCTCTAATGAGCTGTACAAAGACTTTTTATTTCAGGATTAGATGCAGTGAATAGCATATAATGATCACTTTTTGGGCTGACACAGAAAAGAATGTCTTCCCTAACTAAAAGTCTGAGCTAAAGAATTCTATCTGGATTGATCTGCAGTGCGGACAGAAAAAAGCTTCCTTTTCTAGACTGAGAAGAGCAGAGAGTGTGACACATTTATCAAATAGTTATAGACTTCTCTCAAACTGTTTCCATCTGGTGCTTCTTAGAACTAAGGCAGGTTCTGTGAATTGAAAGAAAAGAGGAAAGGGTCAAAAGGAATGAGGAAAAAGATAAAAATTAAAAGAAAGGGAAAAGGAAAGAGAAAAAGAAAGCAAAAGCAAGGAAAAGGGGAAAAGGGGAAAAGGGAAAAGGGAAAAGGGAAAAGGGAAAAGGGAAAAGGGAAAAGGGAAGGTGTTTCAGTTCCCCCACCCCCCTGTGGGATGGTAGCTAGAACTGGAAGGGTCAAATTGAGAAAACACGTGGGTTAAGATAAAAACAGTTTGCACTGGGATTACATGGCAAGGTTTTGGTAGCAGGGATCTACAGGGGCAGATTCTGTGAGGAACTACTAGAAGCTTCCCTCACATTCAATAGTGCCAATGCCAGCCAACTCCAAGAAGGACCTGCTGCTCACCAAGGCAGAGCCTATCAGCAACATCTGTGATAACTTATTTAAAAAGCAGATAAAGAAAAGTGGATAACTGCAGCTGAAGGAAGGAGTGAGAATATGGGAGAGAAACAGTTCTGCAGACACCAAGGTCAGTGAAGAAGGGGGAGGAGGTGCTCCAGGTGCTGGAGCAGAGATTCCCCTGCAGCCCACGGTGAAGACTATGGTGAGGCAGGCTGTGTCCCTACAGTCCATTGAGAACCACGGTGGAGTAGATGTCCACTTGCAGCCCATGGAGGAACCTGCGCTGGAGTAGGTGGATGCCTGAAGAAGGCTATGACCTCCTGAAGAGCCTGCGTTGGAGCAGACTCCTGGCAGGACCTGTGTCTCCATGGAGAGAAGAGCTCACATTGGAGCAGGTTTGCTGGCAGGACTTGTGACCCCACAGGAGATCCACATTGGAGCAGTCTGATCCTGAAGGGCTGCACCCCATGGAAAGGACTCACACTGCAGAAGTGCATGAAGAAAGGAAAGTAGAAGAGAAAGGGAAAAGGGAAAGGGAAAGGGAAAAGGGAAAGGGAAAGGGAAAGGGAAAGGGAAAGGGAAAGGGAAAGGGAAAGGGAAAGAAAGGGAAAGGGAAAGGGAAAAGCAAGACAAGGGAGGATTTCTATACAACACTACAATAATACATGAAATTCATAATACAATCCGTTTCTTTCTATCCATTTACATATTTTTTAGTTTTCTGTTGATTGTTATGGGAAAACATGAAGAGAAAGATGTCAGTTTGAACAATGGATTTTAAAATCACTGTACAGTCATTTATTCTTCATTGATGGTTTTTGCATCCAACTGGAACATGATATTTAAATACAATGGAAGGAGATAGATGACGGAAAATAGTGTCCATTTTCCTCATTACTACAAAAAATCTTGAAGAAACACATGCACCTTTTTCATCACATTCTCAATTAACGTAGTACAGTAATTCCCTTCAAGAACTGCCCCAGTCTCCTCTGCTTTTTGAAGAAGAAGACATACATTATTTAGTCAGATGCTTCCGTGTGATTCTCAAAAAAATATTTAGACTACAGGTTTGAAGATTAGATGTAAATGACCTCTGTGAAAGTGAATTGTGAAATATATCTCAATTGCTCCTTTCAAAGCTAAATTTGGGCCCAAATATAATTAATTTAAATTATTTTTAAGAGAACTTGTCAAAGAGCTAATAACATCATAACTTACAAATACTGATGCAGAACATAAAATCACCTTAGAAATCAAATATATTTCTGGGGAGATTTAGAAATGTATACTTGTGTGGTGGTGTCAGACACTAGCTTGCTTACTTCTAAAAGATTCCACTTCAGTGATGAAATGTCCCATTCTAGGTATATTCTTCATAGGATATTGAAAGAAGTAAAATGTTTTCCAAATCCCTGAAAGGGGAAACATTGGGGAGAGACATTTTTGAAGTCCTTTTTTTTTTCTTTTCTCCTCATGTTCCATCAACCTGTAGCTATGGAAGAGGTGCCTCTGTGACCTGAGATTGAGTGTGAAGCCACTCCAGGACTTTGGGCTCTGCTTCTTAGGGAATCTGGAAGCGTTGGGATGTCTTGGATTCATTTTCTGGTGTCCCAGTGAAGAGAACTCTCATATAGAAAGAGAAATGGTTCACAGTGGCCTTTGACCTGAAAGGGTTAAAACTTTCCAAGTGGCAGGAAGTCACCCTAAGCTACTGGCAGCAAAATATATGGTCCTCTCCACCTGTCTTGTCAAAGCTGGGCTGCTGAGGAGCCAGAACAGTCCTGAGTCCCGAGAAGAAGAGGACATTTAGTTCTTCATACAAATATTTAAGATGTTTTCTGTTCCTCATTTAACTTCCGCTTTTCTTATAAAGATTGGCCAGTAAAAGTTACCTAGTTAGTCTTAAAAGTAAGGACAAGATATGTATCCAACCAATCAGAAACACAAACTTGTAATTTATTGCCTTTTTTCATCCAGTTCAAGGACTTCTTAGCTGCAATGCAACATTCATTAAACAGAAACAAGTTCACCTCCAAGTTTTTGGTAACATGTGTCACATCTACATTTCTTATATTCATTACATATTGAACTTTTTCTAAATGAGTGAGATTTGTAAATGGTATCCAGTGGTCCAAGGCTTCTTCCATAAGATGCAACGCAACCACCCCAATTTTTTTAAAATGTCTCGTTATTTCACTGAAAACGATAACAAAAATGAGAGCTTTGGAAGAAAAAAAATCCCAATATTGTTAATTCTCTCAGTTACAGGGAGCCATTCAGAATGCACTTAGATTCCACATATCCCTGGCAGGAAAAAAGTCATGTGTTTTAGGGTACTCAGATGGCCACAGTGTTGAAAACAATGAGTCTACTATTCACAATGTTTGTGCTTCAAGTATTGTGCAGGAGTGTGTGTGTTGCAATTTTCAAAGGGAAGGTTGCAAAAACGACAGAACTTATCTACACATAGATAAGCCGGCACTTCTTTATTGCAGCGCTGGGAAGCTTGGAAATCACCCAATGCTTCGAATACATCACCAAAATTCAGCCTATTTATACACTTTTTGTGCAAAGTCATGATCCTTAACATACTTTGACATATTTTAACATAAACATGCATACTATGCCCGCATAGTATGCATGTTTTGACATTTTGACATTTTGACATTTTGACATTTACAATGACTGGTTTAGCCCTTATTAATATTCTTATATCAATACGATTATTGGTTATTCTGTTGATTGTAACTCCTGATATACAAATTAAGGTAAGATATGCGACGTTTCAATGTTACTATTACAAAATACAAGATAAAAAGGTAGGGAGGTAAGTAGGGAGGTAAGTTCAGAACATTCCAGGGAGGTAGGGAAGCAGGCACGAAACATCCCCAGGGAGGAAGGGAGACAAGCATGAAACATTCCCTGTCAGTTCCGCAACTCGTACCAGCTCTACTTCTAGCCAAGGCTTACACACTATTTCTTAGCATAAGTAAGATTTTTAAGGTTTTATATTCCTTATCCTAATATAAGTCAATAAACTACTTTAATTAAAATGATGATTAATTAAAATAATAATTATTTATTCATTAGCTCCTTAAAACTTAAATTTGATTACAACATGTGGATCTTTATCCACCCACTTTTGAGCTTTTATTGAGTCTTTTGGTCTTTTCCAGTTACGTATAGGTTTGTTCTCTGAGCTCTCAGGGCCTTCATTCAACCCAGCAGCTGAGAAAGGATCATGAACGATTACCATGAGGGTGTTCTCTGATACGGTTGTTTGTGGAACAGGAAAGTGAAGCAATATTTGCAAGAGTGTTCACCCACAACATTGCTTTGTTGATATGTAGAATATTTTTGTGAGCACTTTAACACTGATTAATTATTTATGGAACAAAAAGGTGGCCTAGGCTGGAAGGGACCTTAGAGATCATTTAATCGAACCTCCCTGCCTCGGGCAGGGACACCTCTCAACTAGATCAGGCAACACATGGGGACTGAACAGGGATTGAACCCATGACCTTGGTGTTATCAGCACCACGCTCTAACCGACTGAGCTAACCGACCCCAAAAAACCTTTCTTCGAGTTTTCTAAATGGAATCTTTAAAGAGCTAACATTGTGAGACTCAGACTGGGCAACAGTACACCAGGAAAAACATAGAGCTACATGAACCCAGTAATACTTGGAGTAAACACTAAAATGTGTGGATAAAACAATGAACAACATGGTTTTTTTTAAAAAGAAACCTCAAAACATATAGTTTAATTATTTGCAGAAATGCAACTAGATTACTTATGCTGACGAATCATTCATAATAAACATTTTGAGTCATCCTAAAAGGTTCTCCTTGATCTACGTAGAGATTATTATTGCTTATTGCATTGTATACTCTCACTATAAATAGATTTAAAGACAAGAATACATCTCCATTAATTTTCAAATTACTATCTTCATATAGCTATAAAAGACCAGAGATTTTTGTTAATTGAAAGACTTGTTTATCATCTTTACTCAAACCACCATATCTTGCTTCTATTTACAAATCAAATTAATCCAGACAGCCGTGACTTCCGCCCATATTTTGGTTTTGTGTACAAATGAATAAAGATGGATTCACTCAGTTCTGGTGTTTGCAAGTTATTTAAATGTAATTATCATTAGATCTTTAGGTATTTATTAAATAAATATATTTTTCTAGTACTCTAGTATCTATTTTCAGCTCCCACCTGTTCTCTGCTAACATTTCTTGAATGTGACTTATAAACATACTCTGTTTATCTGACTGTAAACATGACTGTACAATTAGAGAAAGCTTTGCCCTGCTCAGGGCACAGTAGAATCAGGTCCCACTTATCAAGTCCAGAATATCTTGTGGTGTTTTTTGGTGTAAAAAGCGGTTCTGAAACTAAAATGCTCCAATGGAAAGGATGTAGGTTTTCAGGGAAGTGCCAATTGAAAAGTTTTCTTCATTGCTGCAGGGCAAGGATTCAGCATTGACTAGAACCTTCAACTTCTTGGCCTTTCTCCGTCATTATTAGCATGTTTATAGCCAGACAAATAACACATGCTTCAGGCCGTGGACACTGATTGCTGTAAGCAGTAGTCAAGTGGTGAATAGAAAACTCTACAATGGCCTTTGAGGTGTCAGCAATTAACACTGCAAGGACTCTAATTCTGTTACTAGCAACCACATAGAATCAGTCAGGTTAACAGTCTTTTCTCAGACCTTGGTCTCAAGACCTTTGTCCCTGGGGTTAAGACTCACAAGCTCTTCGGGCATATAAGGACACTCACTCAAACGCCTCTATTACGTCCAAGTCTGACACTTTTGCAACTGCCCTATCTGACATTGCTAACTCTTGTGGAAGCCCATTAAAACTCTTCTCCAGACAAAGGGTTAAATGATTGGGTTTGTGGCTATTTCTCTATTAGGAAGACTATAGAAGCTACTTAATTGTGTTTCCTTATCCCCTTGCCTGCCAGAACCCATGGGAGATAGCTTCTCAGCTTTAAAATATTTAAAAAGTCTTCAGCTTTCCTTGGTACATCACATGGAAAATTCTCTTTGCATTTGCTGTGTCCTTCCCCTGTGGCCTATATTACTGCATATTTTTCTCATAAAATAAAGACATTACAGGCATTAACGTTTACGATTTGCCAGATACTTAGTGTCATCATCGATACAATTATTCTTATTCCTTTTTATTGGAAAAGCTCACAGATAATTTACTTTAGAAATGTATTAAGCTGACATTAATCTGAAAGGCAGAAGAACAGAAATGTTAACTAAAAGAAAAGTTAACAAAACCAGATTTATTTCAACAGTTTTACTCTCTCATACAAATGCTTCTTCAATGCAGTTTTAAAGAAACAGATTTGACATTGATGGTTTATTTCATATCACAGCTCTTCTGTTTGGAAAGACATTCTGACCAAAGTAATTTAGTAGCTGTCTCTTTTTTCCGCTTAAGTTCACGTCCCTTGTTCTTGGATTTGGCATTTGCTCAACTAGACTTGTAACAATTACTTTTCACTTTGCAGTTCTGTATATTAAAAATTATAAGGCAAAACTACTGATCTATCATGTTGGTTTTGATTGTGTAGGTCTTTGTGTTGAATCTGCCATCAATTGCCTTAACTGCTGCTGATGGTTTGCAAGGTCTGGAACCGGCTAACAATGATGTTGCATCTGATGGATAGTAGTTGTAACCTCGCAGCTGACAAAATCAGCCTTTTGTGGGGAAATAATGTAGGTTGTTAGAGTAAGAAGACATTTTATGTCAGGCTCCGAGCTGTATCCTGCTGTTAGCAGCAGTGATGTTGCAACTAAACAAACTCCAGGATGGTAAAGCAGATTATTATGAGTTTGATCACTGGTAACACATCTTATAACTTTGGTAACACATTTTATAACTTTGTGATCTTTATCCAAACATTTTAAGGTGCTTAGTTGCATGTTTAGCTTGCAGATAATGCTAACATTGTTCACATTTAGCATAGTGAAATCAGTGTCTTGGGAGCCATATGCACTATGAAATGTTTTGATTAGGATAAAAACAGGGCAATTTTTCCCCTCATGCACAACTCTGCCGGTATGTAGGGCAGAGGCAGTAACAAATCCTCTACTTTGCAAATATCTACTCCAAGAGGTTTCACAGGATGTCAGCAGGGACATCCCATGACTTACGTCTCTTTGGTTCCCTCACTGTGTTTGACTTATCTTCCATGTCTTCCAGAGTGTTTGGACTAAATCTGTTTACATTATTTTAATTTAAAAAAAAAAAATAAATTTTTCAGCATTGCCTTTACCATTGGAAAGCTTTTCTAGAACAAAATCTGATCTCAGAAATCCTAACATTCAGTACTTCTGCACAAACATGTGGTAAATCTGGTGCATTTCCAAGAACCAATCTATTCAGAGGAGACTTTTCTGCTTCTCCTACCAATGTCCTATGTCCTCAGAAGAAAGTGATCCAAACTTCCCTGACTGTCCCATCAGGTACAGGGCTGTGAGGTCCCATAATGCAAATTTGTCACATAAAACGGCATTATACTTCCAAACACAGACCACACTTACCCATAATAATCAGATACGACAGATTATTTTAGGAAAACCTTCTGAATAGAATAATACTTGCATAAGTCTTCTTTATTCAAGTCTTTCAAAGTTCCATACTCGTATATGAAAATGCCGCTTGTATACATATTTTTCCTGATTTTGTTGACATCATCCTATCATTGTTTAAACTAGAAAAACATGAAGTCCTCTGAGCAAAGTGAGAAAAATCTGTCAACAGCCACCATCTGCCATTTATGTATTGTACTGTCTTTAATTATGGAAATGCTCACTTAACTGGCAATTGCCTGACACGAAGTAACCCAGAATTTATTTGTTTTATTTAAAAGCTGCATGCTCTTCTCTCTGATGTCCTAATACTCAGTACTGGTGGTAATGTTAAAGTGTATAATGGCAGTCTTTATTACTTTCATTGTAATTTCCCAAACAAGAATCTTAAATCTGTTACCTAAAATACAATGAATTTAATTGGTTCATTTTAGAAAACAAAAAGCCCATCAGATATTCTTTAAGTGAACATTCAGCAAACCTGATCACCATTTATAAATTGAGGCTTTGCTTTCACTGTGGACTCTTGTAATATGTATCTATGATCTTGTATTAACAGATAAATTAATAGTAAATTAACAGATATGGAGGAAAATGAAAGCTTTACTGAACTTCTAAATACACTTTACCTAGTCTAGTTCTTTTGTTTATATGTAAATAGTATATTTTTTAACTGGTAATTTCATTCTAATACAGCCAAGAAACATGCAATGGCTTCATTTAAAGCTACAGTATCTATGTTTATGAATTGTTATCACGTTTTCATGGAACTTTCTACAGAAACTGAAGAAAAGACAGAGAACTTGAAATAATACCTAAGTATTCCATTTCAGAAAGACAAATTAAATTATTGTGTCTTTCACATGGATTATCATGGTTTATGGTTAGCATATCACATTCCTATGCTGAAGGTTTCAGCAAAATCTGTAAATGCCACAGCACAGAAGTTTTCTTAATGCAAATGTGATTTCAGGAACTTTGATCTGGCTAATCTTTTCTAATTATCCAAACTATTTCTGGGACTGTCAACAAAGAAGTACTTAGAAATCAGCATCACAATAAGGATTTTGTCTTGAAGTAATATTTAAATGATTCACATCAGCAGACAGGATCTGAGAGAACAACGCAAATTGAAGAATTCACCATCAGATTTTTCTTATTCTTAGAAGGCATTCAAGCAGAAAGTGTGATTTCTTCAAGCAGTTGTTCTGTTCTACCTCGCTCAACATTTTTTTTCCTTGATCCTTCTGTTTGTGTCACTGCACAGACTGATTACAAACCATTCACTATGAACACTCACCACTGAAAATTGAAGACGTATCAGCTCATTGTGGTTTACTAGGGATAATGGGCTGAGGTATCTTTACTCCTCTCCCCCTCCCACAGCAGTGTCTGCTCCCAAAACACACAAAGACACTTGAAATGGACAATTTTTATCCCTTCCCTCATTCTGTTTGGGACTGTGTGTCTCATAAGAGATGTTATAAAAGAATAGTATAGTTCATACTCAGCAGAAGGGAAGAGAGAAAACTTCATGTCTCTTCTCAGATGAGCAATTTGAAGAATAGTAGGAAAGTTTCCTTTCTTAATCTTGCAGCAGGCCTCATTCCTAATCAGAGTAGCAGTAGAAATAGGTTATTATTAGATTTATCAGCAAGATTCAGTTTATTTTGCTCTAGTAAGGTACGAACAAACACAATTTTGTGTGCTACAAGTTAGCTGAAAAGGTTTTTAACAGAGTTAGGATGACATGTAGCTTATATGGCCTTTTCATTCACTTATTGGTTAGAGCTTAAATAAATCCTGAACAGAATAGCTGACATCTTTCTTTATTTTTTTTTGTTTTGTTTTGCTTTGTTTGTTTTTACTTGGTCTTGGTTGTTCAGTGTCTTTATCTATTTTTTTTTTCAACTACATATTCCCTACCCATTCTTCTTCAGGGAATAGTGGCAATCTAAAAGAGTAGAGAAAGGGAGTGCTATGATATTGAGTTGAATGAAATACCTCTTGAAAAATATGGATTTTTTTCCAAAAAAAACTTTTTGAGAATAATAAAATCGTAAGATGTAAGTCATGCCAACGGTCTTCCCTCAAACTATTTTGGATTTTTTTAACTTTACCTGTTTTAGAGAATTTGAATGGCATGTAAACAGTAATAGAGCAAAATGACATGTCAAGTCACTTCAGAATATGATCACTTGTAATACTCTTCACAAATACCATTCTTACAAATTTTCAAGTGATTTCGGTCTTTGTGCACAATGTGGATGTCATTGTAAAACCTAATATAAAATGATGCATCATTTTGCTTTACTACTATTTACACACTCTGAGATAACACAAAAAAATGACAGCAGAAGTCCATGTCAGATACATATCTTAAACTTTATGTTTCATTTGAAATATTTATTTCAAAATAACTGATTTTGAAAAAAATCCTCAAAATTTTCATTTTACAGTAAGTTCTGAACTTTCTGTTTCCATTTCAGTCTGAAAAGTGTTGAAATGTTTAGTTACTGTTTTTTTCCACTGAGTACCTAAATGCTAGCCATATCTTTCTGTTACAATCTCTGGGTTTCACAAGTAAATCCTTTACTGAAGCAATATTTTTCTTCCACATTTCCAGATATTTCTTACATTGATTTAATATCATAAAACCATTTTAGAATCTGATCATTTCCCATTTAAACTTTGTTATCAACCTGAAAAACCTCAAGATCTTAATAACAGATGGTATAGAGTTTAATAATGATAGTTTAAATTATTTTTACTTATTTGTATACTGATGGCAGTGTATGCACCTGCAGATTATCCTGAGTTCTGCATAAAATTAAAGGAAATTTTGTGACCCTCACCGAAACTGGAAATTGTTTCCAAAAGCAGAAGAATGCTAAGAAACAAGGATGCCAGAAGTCTATGGAAGTTAGAACTGACTTTTTCTCTGATGAGTTGGTTAGCTTTTTTTGTTTTATGACAGTCACAAAAAAATAGGAGTAACAAAATACATAGTTTTTTGCTTCATAGCATTTTGCTTCACATGAAAATATGACTGCAAATTGAAGTGCGAAAGTAATAATCTCACTTGCTATTCAAGATGAACGTTTAGTTCTGTTGTTCTATGGTTTATGTAAGGATTGTCCCAGCTGAAGAAAATGTTAATGCAGATATAAGCTATCTTAAAAAAAACAGACAAAACCAAAACCAACACTAAAAGTTTCCTATACCCTGGAATGTCATTACCTCCTTGAACTTCCAACTGTACCACATTTTTTTTTAATTTAAAGATCTGTACCATATATCTTTCCTGAAAGACAGTCCACTTAATTATGATTTTCAAGCAGTAGATCAGTAGGGATTTTGTGGTGGTTTTAGTCTTTTTTCAGTCTTTGGTCTAAATTTTTATATTATTATCTTGAAACAAGAAGAACATAGTCAAAATATTTCCAGATCACTTCACCACAACCATCACTTTTATGATTCCTTCTCTTCCACTCACTGATTTTTTTTCCGAATATGAATCTTCACATCTTTATTGGCAACGTGGACATTGAGATTGAGTGCACCCTTGGCAGATTTGCTGATGACATCAAGCAGTGTGGTGCAGTTGACACACTGGAGGGAAGGGATGTCATCCAGAGGGACCTGGACAGGCTGGGCCTATGCAAACCTTACGAAGGTCAACAAGGCCAAGTACAAGGTCCTACACCAGGTTAGGGAAATCCCCGGGACAGATACAGGCTGGGCAATGAATGAATTGAGAGCAGCCCGGCAGAGATGGTCTTGGGGTGTTGGTGGAGAAAAAACTGAACACGAGCCAGGAATCTGTGCTTGTAGCCTAGAAAGCCAATCACATCCTGGGCTGCATCAAGAGAAATTTGGTCTGAAGGTTAAGGGAGGTCATTCACTCCCTCTACTCTGCTCTCATGAGATCTCAGTTGCAGTACTGTGTTCAGCCTCAGTGTTCCCAGTACAAGAAAGACATAGGCCTACTGAATCATGTCAAGACAAGACCAGAAAGATGATTGGGTGTTGGAGCATGAACCCTAGGAGTACAGGCTGAGAGAGTGGATGTTGTTCAGCCTGGAGAAGAAAAGCTTCAGGGAGAACTTATAACGACCTTCCAGTATTTCAGGGGGCTACAGAAAAGCTGGAGAAGAATGCTTGATCAGGGAGTGTAGTGATAGGACAAGAGGTAAAGTTTTCAAACTGAAAGAAGCTAGATTTAAATTAGAAATTAGGAAAAAATTCTTTTCTGTGAGGGTGATGAGACACTGGCACAGGTTATCCAGAGAAACTGTGGATGTCCCCTCCCTGGAAATGTTCAAGGCCAGGCTGGATGGGGCCTTGAGCAACCTGGTCTAGTGGAAGATATCCATGCCCATAGCAGGAGAGTTGGAACTAGATGGTCTTTAAGGTCCTTTCCAATTCAAACCGTTGTATGATTCTATGATTCTATTTTAGGACAAAGAGTTTTCAGAAGATGTTTAACTCAGCCTACAAATTTCACTGATTTCCCTCATGCATCAGCTAAATTGCACCTGATTTTGTGAGCTGAAGACATCCATAGTTGGTTGATTGAGCTATTCTCTTGTATGTTGATCAGCCTAATCATAGAGAAACTCTTATTTCCAGTTCCAAGTTTCTATAATAAAGAGACATTTAATACCTGGTGGTTTCATTCCCTCAGAAAAGCATGACCCCACTGCCAGCATGTAGACTATGTCAAGACAGAAATCCATTCCCATGTGGTATGCTGTTACACTAACCCATCCTATAGATAAAAGTCTCTTACTCCTGAGAAAATCTTCCTAACATCCCAACATCTTATTAACATCTGCCACTCTGTTATCCATCATAATCAAGATGTCCTGTTCTTATTTCTCATAAACTAAAGAGATTAAGTTTCATTAATTCATTAATATGAGGCATTTTTTCAAACATTTTAAAATATCCTGTGGGCTTTTACCCACCATTTGCAAAAAAGAATGGGAATACTGGGATATTTCAAGATGTAGAAATGAATTGTCCATCTCTTTTAATACTAAAGTGAGAGGCATGTGAATGTTCTGATATTGCTTTGGTTATAACAGGAAAGTTTCATCCTGCTGGAAGACTTTCTTTCTAATGGTGACAACACAGTAGATTCATCCACCTTTCTCCAATTCTTCCTGCACTGTCACTTATGACAAAGTTTTAACTTGTACTTAATCTGCAACAACTTGCATCTTATAACCTTTATGGACTAAGAATGATGCTTATGGAAGTTGGGAATCTTCATGTCTGTGGAATAAACCTTAAACTGCTGTGAAGATGAGACTAAAAATTCAAATTGCTCATTGGACCTGGCTGAGAACCAAGAGAATCAGACCAGTTACAGCCTAAGTCTTTCAAAATAACCCTGGACATAAAATGGCATTCTGCATTACATCTCTAGCTAACTAGGTTCTCTATCAAACGATTTGCAAATCACCTTTAAAGCTACAAAGTCAAGAAATTTCCAAACTAAAACTCAAGCTCCATTGTTCAATTACCCTTATAATGTCAACATAATATTGTATGTACGATGGTTATCCTGCTGGTGGAGATGTTTGTTGCGTTGATATATGAGGAGATCAGGTAAGGACAGCATGTCAACCATAAATCCTTACCTGATTCTCTTGGCCTGAGTCAGGCCACAGTATGGGCGTTTATTTCAGTTTGAATCCCTCATTATCTGCCACAGGTACATAGTGTCACTGTAGGTGAAGGGGGCTCAAACCCAGCATTAAACAGAACATGAGCATTTTGAGAAATGTCTTTCATTTTGTAGTTGTAGAGTCACTGAACTTCTCTCTCTGAGCTTGAGAAAGTCCTTTCTTTCTTGGACTAGGGCATATTTGCACCACAAGTCATGCCTCGCTGAGTGCCTCTCTTACATAACCCTAATTTGAAAGCTGGTAGCAAGTGCTCTCTGTTAACCTTCTTCAATCCTTCTGAAACAAGAAAAAATTGGCCCTCACAGCTAGAGCAAATAAGGTCAGGTGAAGCCTGCTGCTGACTCACATGAGATATTCTGCTGTAAAAATACATTTTCTCCACAAGTCAAATGTGTAACCTCAAGTTTAGTCAGTTTTATTAAACTACTTTTTTTACACTGTCTCTGCCTGTGTAAGTCTGAGATTAATATTTTTACACTAGAAAAGTGTTCTTACAGAATAGTGATTGACTGACAACGCTGGAGAACAAAAAACAGTTATATAAAAAAAGAATAGATACAATATGCAAAAGTCAATGATTATCCCTCCCAGAATACGTCATCTTTTAGTGTGGGCAAGAGGAAACTATTTACAAGAGCAAGATTACAGTATTTGATTTTTTCAGTCTTTTGCCTGAAGCTGCCAACATGTATATATACAAATGGCAGGCCAAATGTAGTGGTGGCATCTGAGAATGACTTGTCTTCAATGAAACTCTGTCTTTAAAGTCAGCCCAACAGACTTTCCAAATAGTAGTGACTATGAATTGCACTTGAAATTCATGTCTGGCTGCTCAGGAGGAACAAAAGTCTTTGATTTCCTTTGTCTTCCACAGTATTAGAATATCAAAGAACAATTAAAAATAGGCAAAGCAACAGGCAAACTTTGCAGTCTGTACAATGAGAAGATAAAATTCAATCTTATGGTAATTTTTTTGCGTGAAATGTTTTGACTATCTTCCTGCAACTTTCTCTAAATAAACTTTTTACAGCATCAACCAACAAACTAGATCTATATGTAGGTACAATGTTGTAAGAACTGTTGTTTAAATATTCATTTAGTTTTGGGATTATTTTGTTTGAATACTTATTCATAATAATAACTCCAGTCAAGTAAGGCTTGTGAAAACAAGAGAAAATGGTTTTATCTTTTTGTTGGACCATATTCTGGTCTTACACATGTGAGAATAACACCACTATAACATCAATAACTTTCCAGAGGAAAGAATTTTTTTTTAAAATTCTTCTGATAATTCCTATAAACCTTGGTGAAGATTAATGGTGTAATTATTTCATTGTATAATTTGTATAGATAAAAGAAATATGATTTTCTGTATAAAATAGGTTTGGATTCTGTATATAAATTTACAACTAGCAGCACAGTTCACTCATTTACTGAAGTGATGTAAGCAGAAGCTACTACAGACATGTAGTTGTTTATGCTAGACAGAGACTACTGTAAAAATCTTCTAACACCAGTTTCAGGGATTCCTTGTGTTCACCTATTTTTAAGCTACAGGCATACCTTTGTGACAAGATTAGGTAGAGATATGGTAGACATCAGAATTTAAATGAAATAATCTGACATCTGATGTTAAATTAAATAATCCCATTTTGCATGTCTCTGTGTTAAGTGATCAGAGAATGAATGAGTCTCACTAGTTGCTCTTCATTTAGGTGAGATGAACAGATTTATCTCTTCCATACTTTTGTTATACATCGTTTTCTAATTATTTTGATGGTTTGTATCTGAATGATCATCAATTTATAATTCTCCTTGTTGTTTTATACAAAATTAATGTAACAGTAACAGTTCTATCAAACGCTTAGATAAGGTGATGTTTTTTCTGTTTCAATTTATCCCAGTTCATATAGAGCCTTTTGAAATGACCATTGCCCGTCTACCTATGCTCAGATGATTGATTATCTTAAGTCCTTTCCAGAAGCCATTGTTTGTCTGTATAGAGATTTCCACTCTTCAAAGACAGTCCTCCTCTTCTGTTCCTAGACATGCAACCTCATATTTGGCTATATTCAAGCAATTCTGTAGTTTATGTCCAACTTGTTGTGTCATCTAGGATGTTCCATAATTTTGATCTATTTTTGTTTTTGTTTTGCAGCTTGTGTGTCTTTATGCTGGTTTTGGAATTGATTAGCATATCTTAATTTTTCTTCAGGCCTTTAGTACAAAAGTTAAATGCCAAAAGGCCCAGGATTACTCCCTGCAGGACCTGACTACATTACATTCATTAATTTCCCTTTTACATGGTTTAGAAACTATCAGTCAATTTTAATGTGTTGTTTAATTTCTTTAAAATACTTTTGTTTTCAGATTTATTAATTAAAATAATGTGAGTTACTAGGTTGAAATGAAGCTTATCAACACTATTAACTTTATAAAAAATTAATTTTTTAATCATGTTACTTTGATAACTCCAATTTTTCATATTCCGTTAATGATATTACAAAATTGATTTCAGCTCATTAAATTTCGTATTTTCTTTGGTCAGGATTTATATATATAGATACGACTATTCTACCATCTTAATATTGATGTAGCCAAATGTTGCTGTGTTGAAAATAGACTGTATGAGAAATTGTTTGGAAACAGACAAAATGTGAAAGCCTGAAATGTTCTTCAGCTGCAATAGGCAGAGTGAGCAGTTCCTTTCACCTCTTCAAAAACAAGATCATCTACTGAAAAGAAAATTAAGGTCTCTAATTTTTTATGCTATTATTATGAATCCCAGAAGAACCTGTAATTGCCTCTACATAATAACTGGATTTTGAAAGAGAGATTTTAATGAGAACTTTCAAATTTTCAAGGTTTTCACATTGTTTGATCCATTGATTGTGTATTTTGGTGTTAAAGGAGATTATTTCATGCTTGCCTAAATCACCCTACTTTTTACTATTTTGCATGTCATGGATGTACTATTTATCGAAAGCTGTCCTATTTGAAACACATATCCTAGTTGTTCATTTTCTGTAAATGACAGACTTACAGAAGAGAAATATCCCATCCTAACTCAGGCATTCATTGCATATTTCTTGGAGTATTAAATATTCTGTGTACATCTGGGAAAAATTAAGGTGTCCAAACAATTCCATGCTGGACTCCTAGATACCTCAGAAAAGCCGATCACAATACTCATTTTGTGTCCAACTAAGGGATGAATTCCAACATGCTATCAATGTTCTCATCTCAAAGGAAAAGATTGTGATTTCAAAGACAAAAATCTACAGGCCAGAAACTAAAACAAGTAAGAATTAGAAAAAGACAAAACTACTGTACATTGACAGTTGATATTGTTCTGACACTTTATGAACTGAAATTTTTGGCCTAAGTTGAGGTTTTTTGTTGTTTTTTGTTTGTTTGTTTGTTTTGATATTTCAGTGTTTAATTCTTTTTTAGGGTAAGAGGAAATGATGAATGAAATAATCTTAGCTATGACAGAAAAGTCTTACTTTTTCTTAGCTCCTATGGATGCTACTTCATTTTTTGTTGCAATTTATACATATTCCTAATTTATGAATAATTCTCCAAGTTATTAATTTCCCTTTCTAAGGAAACTTTTTAAAAGTTTGACAATGCAATTTGCTGGTACAAATTAATTTTCAAAAAAAAATCCTCTAGAATACTTTAGTTCCAGATTAAGACACTTAAATATACATACAGGCAATATCTACATTGAACTGTACCTATATAATCATCAGAGACGAAGTCTAGAGGCTAGTCATCTCACCAGAAAGTAGGCAACAGGTTTCATACAGTTGTCCCAACTGAGCTCCAGCTGCCAGTCCCAAAGGCTATGTATATCTTGCGTGACTTGAATCATATTTACTAGGCCTACTTTTAAGTCTCAATAGTTCTAGTTCCTTAGATAATGACAGGCACCTACTGAGCTGAGGTCCTACTTGCTGAAACACCAAAGCACACGTGTATGCAACCCAATGTAGGTGTTTAAACTGGAGTGTCTTGACTGTCTCTGAACTGGGCCTCGCCCTTGCTGTCACCAAGGTCTCAACTGCGCTGTGAAGTAACCATGATCCAGAGTCTATCCCTAAAACCTGGATCTCGGATGTGTCCCACCATGTGTTGTCTGCTACTCTCCAAGTGAGCTGGGGTGCTGCGGTCAGTTTGCTCCAGGGAACGAGGTACATGCGAGTTACCTCTGCCCTAGACAGTCTTCCACACTATCCCAATGGATCTTGTGCTGTCAAGCATTGACTTATGCTGTTATCCTACTTCAGGCTGTAGATAAACATCCTCAACAACATGCTGTACAAACACCACTGCAACATGGGCACGTGAAGCTTAGAGGAGACACTGCTGTGCATTGTGGACACAGGAACTGGGATTCAGTTGCCCAGTTCTAAATATTCAGCAATACTTTATGTGTTGACAGATATCTCACCTTGCCTTCAGCTGCTGTTCCAGAAGGATATGGGTTTCCTGTAAAGCTTGTGTCGGTCGTGCCAACTCTGTGCAGATGGTTTGGATACATTAGGGCATTTAAATGGCATTGGGAGCCACTAATCAATTTTTGCAGTAATTGTTTTTAATAATACAGGCATAATTTTTATCACGTGGTTCATAATGATAATGATAATATTGGCACATTTTCTTTTAAATTTCCCAAGTTCTTCCATTGCACAAACTGAGGAAAAATTCATATTTCAAAAGTGAAATGAAAATTCTGCCTTTATGTTTGCAGGAAATAAGATGGAAATGTCAGCCAAATACATCCTAGATTCTGAGGACCAGAAGGCAAATAAGTAGAACCCCATATACACTAATGATAGCTGATAAAATTTTTGACAAATTTCATTCTTGTTTTAATTTTGGTAGACAGTACACATGGGATTCTTGCTATTTTTGTGTATTTATAGTTGATGATATTACATTTATTCAAAGCAAGTTAGCCACAGCCTCGTTCCTTAGGGGAAAGAGCCAACCATCAATGCATGGTGGGAAAAAATTCGTTAATTAACAAGTTGTGGAAAGACTGCAGAAAGAGAGAATATCTTAGGACATGGAAGCTTTGGAACAGCTTTGATTGGCGAAACACCATCTGACATCAATGTTCCTCTATATGAGACAAAAAGCCATTTGTAAACAAACTTTGAGACATTAGTGATGGCATTTCAGAGATGAAATCTGAAAACCTGTCCTGGTGAAACCAAAACAGAATAAATGATTCCCAGTGAGTCAGAAAAGAATTCAGAGCTCTAAAGAAATGAGTCAGAAACTAAATATACTGAGTAGGCTAAAGGCATGAAAAAAAATAACTTTAGCAGTAGAAGGAAGCTGCAGGAAACTCAACCTAATTCAGTCAGCGGTTAATGTGATCAAAATCTGTGAAATAAATCGTTTGTATTAAATATGGCATGAAGTATTTTCGAACACTTTGAGAAAAATGGAATTGAATAATCTGTTTGCTGGCAATAGAAATTAAGGTTTTCATGAGAAAGGCAAGAATTCCAAGTAAAGGAAGGGAAAAAAATAAACAAACAGAAGGCCAGATAAGAAATAATCACCTAGAAGTAGTGGAATTTCCACATTCTGTGATTCTGTGTAATTAGCATTGCTCCCGTGCTGCATAGAGCTTGCAGCTGCAGCCTGGAGTCCATGGGCAGTTTGCAGTCTGGAGGGCCTAGACCCATGCCATTGCTCTGTCACTGTGAGCACTTCCAGGTGCTCTGCTTGCTATGTTATTCATCCATACAATTACATCAGCTGTTAATATAATGTGTCAATATGCCGTGGCACACTAATAAAATATCTTTTCCCGTCACCGAATCCTCAGACTAGTGTTTCATGACAGTCAGCAATTTAAAAGCTATACATAAACATTTAGGGCATGAGTCACCACGATTTGCCCCTCATTTAGTCATTAACACTTAGGAAAAGTGCTCATAAAATGGAAGTTAACTCTAAATAGAAAGCATTTTATGTCACTTTTTTCTCTGTTTTAAATTATACTATCAGGGTGAGGAGATTTGCACCTTCAAAATGGAGTTGCAGATGAGATCATACTGGACATTTTACAACAAATTCTCTGCTGGCTTCATTCTCTGTCTCTTCTGCCAATAACTGGTTCTTGGAGAAATATGCTTACAAGAAATACAATATTTCGTTATGCTGAATGCATAAGTGTGAAAGAGGAAGGAAATGTAGCTTGTTCTATTTGCGAGATCTACAAAGACGGTGTGCAAAAAATACAGAAGTTAAAGGCCGAGAAGTAGGTAGTGATGTCTGGGCTCATTATGCATACTTAGATTTGTATAGACAGTCTAAGAACAAAGGAACAGGATGGAAATGTAGACACAAAAACATCAGCTGAAGTGAGTAATACTCAGGAAAATAGAAAAGAAGCTATATTTGGGAGACTGTCAGTTGAACACCTTTGCAACTATTATCTGAGGGCAGATTCCTGTTGTGTCCAAAGAAGAGGTTCTAAATAATTCAGTGTTATTGTTTCCGTTCTTGCCATAGATAGTAGCGAGGCATGTAAAAGAGGAAAAAAGTTTAATTAGGCTTTTTGTCAGTTTTGTGGTTCTGCGGTTAAAAATAGCAGTCTAATTTCTCAGATTTACATACAGAAAATTCTTTTCATTTAGGATAATATGTGCCACTCCCCTCATATCCTTCCACTGCAAAATATATAAACAGTAAATCAGAACATTCTCAGTGGAAGGTAACAAAACTGATTGAGGATGCTTTTCCTTCATATGTAGAAAGTTGAGAAGAATTGGTCAGCCACCATGAATATGCTTTTTTCTAACCCACAGATTACTCTTACATGGAAGCAAGGTCAAAGTTGTGTCTTGAGAGAATGAGGAAGACAAGAATTCATAAGAATTCTTTATTTCCCAGAGGAAAAATAGCATATATATTCCTAGTGAAAAAAAATTACATATGAAACAGGAACAACAACATGCTTAAATGGTATTGAATATCTTGGAAAACTTATCAAAGCTTCTCTTCATGCAGTACATTATATGATTGCCTTTCTGGGCTGCAAGCTCACAGTACTGGTTCATGTTCAGTTTTTTATCCACCAGGACCCTCAAGTCAATCTCTGCAGGGCTGCTCCCAATTCACTGTTGCCCAGCCTGTATTTGTACTTGAGATTGCCCTAACCCAAGCGCAGGATCTTTGCACTTGGCCTTTTGAATTTCATGCACAAGCCCACCTCTCATGCCTGTCAGGATCTCTCTGGATGGCGTCTCTTCCCTCCAGTATGTCACTTTTTCTCCAACCTGCACTAAATATCTCCTTTAAAATGAGGTGAATTTTGTCTTAACAGTGTCTGTATCATTCCACCATGAAGAGACACCAGATGACAGTCTGTAATTGATCAGTTGAGTTCCATCCAGTGTTAATTTATTTTATCTAATGTAATTTCCTCTTCACCACCATATTTCTAAGTCTTAAGTTGACTAACATTACAAAAATCTTGGTGCCAAAACGTATAGACCCTTCAGAAAGACATTTTGAGCCTAAGTGAAATGTGTGTGAGAACTAATGAACATTAACAAGCTTCACAGCTTAAAAGAAATTATTTTTAAGAGGTAGTTATACGAGTTAAATTATTAAGATACCTCCTAGGTTTATCATACCTTCCATCATTGATCCTTAGAGTTAACATTAGTGATAATAATAGATAATGGCAATAATACCTAGCAATTAATGGTGACCTTTTTTCTGAAGATCAAATATAAATTAAACTTCCTAGTCTTCTTGTGAAGTCATATATCCATTTACATCAGTGGCCAATATATTGTGTTCTTTTATTACCATTTAAAACATTCTTACTTTCCCTATACAATCCCTTTTTACATCTTCATTTAAATTACATTTTAAGCTTTGGAGAACATAATTACCTTTTCCTTTAGATTTTTCTTTGGCAAGTACTGTATTGCAGGACACTGCCATAATATTAAGGATCTTGGGGCCTTACCCAATTGTCACGACTGTCAATAGTAGAGTATAAATAGCAAATAGTTAATAATTCAGCCAACCTACCCTGATTTTAAAGGATATTTCAAGAAAGTTCCACACAAGCTGCAGGTGGATCCTCCTGAATGCACCTGTTTCACTACCAAAAGTCATTCTCTGTCATTCTTCTGATGTCCCATCAGCATGTGGTGATGGATAAATGTAGTGAAGTGCCAGATCCCAAAATACCTTACAGAAACGACACCTTATTGGGGTATCATGATTGTTACATAGTTTGAAATGCAAGCGGCTGCATATAACTATTCAAAATGAACATAAGTAGTTTTTTTTCACTAGATAGATTTATCGTTTTAACTATAAATCTTATCGCAAGCCATTTTCTTTCACCTAGACAGACAACATTTCTTTTGTACTTTCTTCCTGCTCTCAGTGTCTTGAATGTACTTCCAAGGGTCAAGACTTCTGGCAAGAATACATCAAAAGGAACTTGCAACTGATATCATAACAACACATCTTACTCATTTGCTATGAAATGGCTATAAAGTACTTATGTTCTGACTGGGAAGCATGCATTCTGCAGTCTCATTTCAAAATCACATTTCATACCACATGAAGATCTAAACTTAAACCTTGGACTTGAAATATTCTATGTTGAGGCATGTTTCACATTCAAGTCCAAGTTTAGATGGTAAAATATTGTCTCTAGTGATGTAATAGGTCAAACCAAGCTTAATTAAAAGTGAGTGTTTTGCTTTGCTCTTCTCCAACCTGATATTTAAATGTAGATGCTGTCTTCTGTGCTATCACATACCCTGTGACATCAAAACACTGTACACAGTGATGAAACTGAACCTGCTAAATATGTATTGGTGACCTTTCTATACTGTTCTTTCTGAAAGCTCATCAATGAGGTTGAAAATTTAAGGCTCACAACACAAAGGTCACCCATCAGTTACTTACGTTTGGGGGGGAATTTGGTCTGGAATTAAAAATGTATTCATTACCTGGTCTGTGTTTCAAGAAGCCACTTTTTCACTAAGATAACTGTCCAGAAGACAAACTACTTATGAATGGTAAATGATCTGAACAGAGGTAAAGGTTTTATCTCAAACAAATCAGCTGATCTAGTTCAGAGGCATCCCTGCCCATGACAGGGAGGTTGGATTAAATGATCTCTAAGGTCCCTTCCAGCCTCGGCCATTCCATGATTCTATGAATAAAAGACTGAATACCCAGTGAACAGTCTAGTAGACATGTGCTGTTAATGGTTGGCACATCCATTTCTCCAGATTTCCTTTAGCAGTTACCTTGCACCACTCGTTTTTCAGACTTGGCATTATGGTCATTACTGGTGATGTCATGCTGAATGAATAGTGAGGATTAGGAGCAGTGTGTCTAAAAGGAGAAATTTAGAAACTAAACTTTCCTACCAGCTGTCCCACAACCTCATTCACCACTCTTCATCTTTGTGACTAATCTTTTGTGAGCTTTCTGTTCCTAACAATTACTCTCAAATACGGCTTTGTTGCCTGTATTCTGTGTTACTTCTGATGTATTCTTTGCAAGTAGCTATATTACAAACATATGAAAATCAATTCCAAATTACAAACTGCACAGCAGTGTTCCTTTTACTCTTGGATATAAATCATGAAGAGTCAAGTGAATCAAAAACATGCCTACTCAATGTTTTTATTTGGAAAAAGAAAGGTCTTTAATTATTCCAAATAATTTAGTTTAATCAAATGAACTTTACTCTTAAATTGTGTATTTTGGAAGGCAGCAACTGATATTTTCATATCTTGGCAAAGACTAACTACAAATACATTGAATGGCTGGTTGAATAACAATATGATTCAGCTCATAATTTGCAGATGAGTATCTGTAACCTGGGAGAACCCTGAATATTTGTTTCTTGCAATGAAGCTTTAAAAAATTATTAGCTATAGTACAGTGCTACTCAGCTCTTGCACAGAGATGTGCTGTGCTATGTGCCACAATGAAGAAATGTACTCTGAGATAATTTGGAACAAGTACCTAACAAACAACAGAAGTGGAAAAGAAGAGGATAAGAATGTGAAATTGTAACATTATGTGCCTAGAAGATTATTTCAGTTGTCACACCAACTGTTTTTGATAAATATTATGTTATTTAAGATGAGGACAATAGCTGGCTGATTTACTGAAGATGTAGCAGAAGAGCTCCAATTATACAAAACAACTAAACGCTTGGGTAGTTCAGTGATGTCAATGAAACCAGTAATTCACATGAGTAACAAAACCTGATTTTTCTTTTTGAAGGATTTTTCACAATTTTTACATTTATTTTCATTCTAAAAGAGAATGAAGGTTTGGCTTTTTTTTTTTTTCTAAATGACATAATTTAAAAAATAATTTATTTTGAATCAGTGAGAAATGTTCATACTGTTGATACTTTTTGTTCTGTTTTATAGTAGAATGTAGTATTCTTTTATAACTTTACATTTCAAAGTGAACATCGAAATTCCATGTAAGAAATGCAGGAATGACTGTTTTGATTAGATCAAAATGTTCTGGTTATAATTTTTTCAAATATAATTTCAAAAATGGTAATTCTCTAATGTGATGTTTTCTGTCAAGTCCAATGAAGACGACTGTGTGGTAGGCATTGTGAATGCGTGAAGGTTTTGAAAATTTGACTCCAGGCAAGGAAATCATTGTTAATCTTTTCACTATTAGAGCATGGATTGGCAAACATGCACACGTTTCACTTGTGTAAGAATCCCTGGTAAAGAGAGTGGAACCACTCACACATCTTGTTTCTGCAGCTTGTTCCTGATTTGGCCAATGTTGCTACTACAGGCAGTAGTGAGTTAAATAAAATGAGTTGGACTTGCATGGTCATAGCCATAAATAGCAGCAATACCTTGAACAGGGTATAAAAATAACTGCGATAGATGAGACAAATGCCTATTTTGACTTGTATTCTCACTCTGAGTGTGGTCAGATATTTATAGAAAGAACATGAATGCTCTTCCATGACAAAGAACATTCTTTTTCACATACTTTCTCAGCTTCTGGCAAAGTTCAGCATAGAACCTCCCAGTCCTGCAGTTATATCTGCCTCTTTTTTGTCATCCAGTCTTTTTCTTCCATTAATTTTTCTAATTTATTTTTTTCCATATTGAATTACATTATGTGCTGAGTTGTCCTTGACTAGTTGTCAGGTGTCCACCAAGAGACCCGCAGGTTCCCACCAAAAACCACACAGGCTGCTCCAGTGTGGTCACACATCCTGGCAGAAAACTTAGGCCTCCATAGAATCATGAAATCATAGAATGTTAGGAGTTGGAAGGGACCTGTAGAGATCATCTAGTCCAACCCCCCTGCCAGAGCAGGATCCCCTAAGGCAGCCACACAGGAACACATCCAGGCAGGTTTTGAAAGCCTCCAGAGAAGGAGGCTCCAGCCCCTCACTGGGCAGCCTGTGCCAGGGCTCCAGCACCCTCACACTGAAGAAGTTGCTCCTCATGTTGAGGTGGAGCTTCCAATATTCTAACTTAAACCCTTTATTTCTTGTTCTATTGCTGGGTACCACTGAGAAGAGATTGTCCCCTTCATCTTGACACCCACTCCTCAGATATTTTTATACATTAATAAGGTCCCTCTCAGCCATCTCCTTTCAAGGCTAAACAGCCCCAGTTCTCTCAATCTCTCTTCACAGGAGAGATGTTCAAGTTCCTTAATCATCCTTGTAGCTCTCCATTGGACTCTCTCCAGTAGGTCCCTGTCTCTCTCTCCCTGGGCTCCTCTTCACAGACCACAGGCCCTGTCAAGAGCCTCCTCCAGCATGGACTTTCCCCGGGGTTATGGCCTCCTTCAGGAATCCACCTGCTCCAGCATAGGGTCCTCCAATGGGCTGCAGGTGGACACCTACACCTCCGGCACCCCCACGGCAGGGAAACAGCCTGTCTCACCATGGTCTTCAGCATGACATGTGAGGGAATCTCTGTGCTGGCACCTGCAGCTCCTCCTCCCCCTCCTTATTCATTGACCTCAGTATCTGTAGAAGTGTTGCTCTCATGTATTCTCATTCCTCTTCCACTGCAGTTCCACAGCACTTTTTTCTCTCCTACTTAAATATGTTACCCCAGAGGCACTCCTGAGATGGGCTGATGGGCTCTGCCTTGGCTAGCAGCAGGCCCTTCCTGGAGCTGGCTGGCATTGGCCCTATGGAATGTGGGGGAAGCTTCTAGAAGCTTATCACATGAACTACCCCTGTAGCCTCCCTGCTACCAAAACCTTGCTACATAAACACAATAGGCTTTAAGACTAGAACACTCTTTGCTGGAGTTTTGCCGTCTATCACATTTCTGCTCATAAAAAAAGAGAATTATTTTTTTAGAGAGTAATATTCAGACACTTCCATATTTCTCTTTCTCCCATTTTCTACAGCAATATGAAGATATTCGCTGTATTTTCATCATCTTCTACAAAACTGCTTCCTTTCTTCACTTTTCAATGGGTTTTCTCAGGAAGTGTAAATGGTAAAAAACGTGTCCAAGAAACCCTGTCAAAGCCAGAATTCATGTTTATTGAACTCAGAGAAGAACAGCATTGATATTACATTGTAGAATAGTTTTATTTTCATTCAGAGAAGGATATTAAATATTTTGGGGTGACAAGATTCTGAGATATGATATGAAAATTCCATATTTATTCATTCCAGCATGATGCATTTGAGTGACATAATGTGTATGATTAACAGGAGCATTTGAGCTATAAATAATGTCTTCAAAGTATTTTTTTATTAAAATCCCTCACTGAATTCATTATACATAGTTGAATATGAAAGATAAAAACAGAAATCCCTTAAAAAAAGAAAAAAAAACAACAAGAAACCCCTCTTTTATACAGGAAGATGTATCTGTTTGATATGTGACATTTTATGTATTACTACAATACTTTAGTTTCAATAATCCCCAAACAGTGATGGGTTCTCATTAAAGTAGTTCATAAATATTGAAGTTTGCAATCTTCATCCAGACTTGTTGATTCTCAGTTCTCACAGAGGCTTGTTGCCAAGAGAGAAAGATTTCTATGGAGGCCAATGTATTATGCAAGACTGGTTGCATAGAATTTTTAGTCAATAAACTGATACATTTCAAAAGGAGCCAATAAAAAAATATTTTCTAGGATGGTGTCAAGCTGGTTTTTGCAGAAGCTGGGCGTATCAGGTAGACACTTGGTCAGAATTTTTATGAAGCAGAGGAAGGGGAAGAAACACAAGGTCCTTCTGTCAGCTGTGGTGGAGTCAATGGGTACGGCCATCACTCAAATCTACAGCATGGGAGAGGGACTAGCACTGGAGTGAGGCATCAGCAGTACAGGAGGAAGGGCCCAACATCTTAATTTAAGGGAGTTTTGGCCCTTCTATTCAGCACAATTGGGGATAACACTGATTGTTTCTGGAATTATGTGATATTACTTTAATAACACAGTTTTTCTTTGGTTTTTTGTTTGTTTGTTTGTTTTTTCCTGAGAAGTATGGTTTAAAGGTAAACAAAATAATTTGAGAACTCAACTTGAAGTTGACAAATAGAAGGAGAAATGTAAAAAAAAGCTAGTTCTTTTCTGTGAGAATTTTAGTTGGTTTTTTTTAGGAAGAAGCCTAATACGAACATTTCTGTCACGGCATCTAAATAAATGCATAGTACAGTTACATAAATCTGTCTGTTCTCTTTTTGTCTATGTTTTGATCTGTCTGTGCATCTGCATTCATTCCTTTAAGGGTGTTTTGTGGCAGATGGTTAAGGAAAAGGCCCTGTCCAATAAAGATCTTAGAAAATTCAGGATAGAAGAAAAAAATCCCAAGGATACTGACCAAAGTGCTTAGCCAGAACTAAAAAGATGCAAGTTCCACTCCTACCCCTACCATTTCGCGATTCTGTGATTCTATGAAAATAAGAGAAAAATTAAATTTTTGTAAGTGGGATCTTTCTTCTCAACAGTCTCTCTGACAGAAAATTCTACATTGTAATCTGTATTTTTCACCATATCAAGACTGTATCTATGTTATATCCTAACAGATAATGAGTGCTTTAGTCAGTCACTATACAGACCTTCTCTGATGGGTTGACCCTGACTGGAGGCCAAGTGCCCACCAAAACTGTTCTGTCACTCCCCTCCTGAGCGGAACAGGGGAGAAAAAATATAGGAAAGGCCTCATGGGTTGAGATAAGGACAGGGAGAGATAAATCACCAATCAACTTCATGGGCAAAACAGACTCAACCTTGGGAAAATTAAGTTAATTTATTACCAATCAAATCAGAGTAAGGTAATGAGAAACATAACCAAAATCTTTAAAAGTACTTCCCTCCACCCCTTCCTTCTTCCTGAACTTACCTTCACTCCTGATTTCTCTAGCTACTCTCCCACAGCAGCACAGGAAGATGGGGAATAGGGGTTGTGGTCTGTTCATCCCATGTTGTCTCTGCTGCTCTTTCCTCCTCATGGGGAGGACTCCTCACACTCTTCCTGTGGTTCAGAGTAGGGACGCTCTCATGGAGTCATAGCCATGTTCAGGTGCATCCACTTGCTCCAGCATGTTGTTCTCTACGGGCTGCAGGTGGATATCTGGACCTCCATGGGATGTAGAGACACAAGGTGCCTTACCGTAGTCTTCATCACAGGCTGCAGGGGAATCTTTTTTCCAGCACCTGGAACACCTCCTCCCCTTCTTTCTTCACTGACTTTGGGGTCATATTCTCACTCCTTTCTCCTATTGCAGATCCACAGCATATTTCCTCTCCCTTCTTAAATATGTTATCACAGAGGTGCTACCACCATTGCTTATGAGCTCAGCCTTGGCCAGTGATGGGTCCATCTTGGAACTGGCTGGCATTGGCTCTATTGGACATGGCAGAAGCTTCCAGTAACTTCTCACAGAAACCACCACTGTAGCAACCAGCGCTACCAAAATCCGGTCACAAAAAGCCAGTACGCTTTCATAGAATCATCGAATGGCCTAGGCTGGAAGGGATCTTAGAGATCATCCAATCCAACCTCCCTGTCATGGGCAGGGACACCTCTCAACTAGATCAGGCTACTCAGGGCTCCGTCCAACTTGGCCTTGAACACCTCCAGGGAGGGGGCAGCCACAACATG
>NW_009707422.1:51624-64429 GCF_000703405.1 Apaloderma vittatum
GTAGTTATGATGCAAATAATAAAAATCTAATTCTTCACCTTCAGAATTAAGTGTACGAACCTGGAAGAGTTTTAAAATCAGAGTAAACAAAATTAATAGATTCAATTTTAAGGAAGAAAATGCTGATGTTAAAGCCATCTTAGATCATAATTTATATTACCAAGCTGTCTTGGCAACCCTAGAGACAAGATTATAGTTTTGGGATGACCATGTAGGCTAATTCTAACAAAAAACATTTCCCAGCTTTTTGCCAGCACATATAGAAGAGGGGATATGTTCCATATTCTGTTTCTGTCACATAAATGCACTACCATTCTGCATTCAAAGTCCTAAATGTGGGAGCAGGAAGAAATGTGCAGCTGTTAAGAAAAAGTTAGTAGGTGGTCCATTAAGATGTTGCCTAGTTTATTGCCATCATTTTTTCATATGCTTGTCTATGCTCCTCCACTTAGGTTTTGCTAATTCTTTTAGGTTCTGGACATTTGAAAATCTCATGAGTCTTTTCAGGTGTCATCCATCCTATCCCATATACCATTGCTCTGTTAAGCAAATTTTATCCCGTTATAAGGGTTTATATTTCCAGTCAATCCCATGGCCATCTGTATGTCCTTCTGACTGTTGCCATCTGTTTCAGTTTCTGATCAATTACCTCCCTCACTCTCAGGAGTCTATAAATCACACAGAAACTAAGATACGTGGCCTTATTTGTGTTTACTAATAGGAAAACATCCAAATGTCCTCTCCCAAAAGAAGACCTCAAAATTGCTTGCATGGCAAATATTTCTGTAAAATTTCCTTGTGTGGAGATTTAAAACTTTAAGTCTCAATAAATGGGTTTTTTTGAAAAAAAAATTGGAAATAAAAGGAAAGTAAATTAAGATATACAAAATGTTTCAGCCTTTCCTGTCTTGAATATACATCTGAGAGTGCACTTTGCAGCAGTCAAGAGGTTTAGTTAGCTTGACACAGGTTTACGATTTCAAAAATTTCTTATGACTCCTAATAAAATGAAACTGTATTTAGTTATGTTTTTTCAGGAATTACAAGTTTTGCAGAAATCCACCCTAAATAACCCTCTCATCTGTCTGAAAAATGGCAATCTTTCTGTAAAGAGTATTAAAAACCAATCATAATTGTGCTTTTGAAATATTTTTGGCAATGTGTGATCAGTTCAGGTCAGTTATTTGTGAGATCATATCACTCAAAAAATTAAATGTGTTTTGACATCTGTCAGTTCATGCAGCTTGTCACAAATCCTAACAAGTTGCACCAATTATATCCCAAATTATATTTACAACCTCCCCTCCTCTCAGAAAATATGTGCTGGAAGGATATTTTTGTGCTCTTTTATTTGTACAGTTCAGTGAAGATACAAGCCCACTTGATTTGTGTTGATCTCAGAAGCAGAAAATGGTTAAGCATCTCGAAACTTGACATCACTTTGCCTTAATTCTTTACCAAACATTTTCACTCCTTGTTTTCTTAACTCAGTTGATGTTCACAAGTAGCTCCAGAATGGGCTAGGTTTTCAAATTGATAGGTTCCCATAAATGATTGGCCAGTTTGTATTGAAATGCTCTGGTCCTTCTTCCTATAAAACAGTAAAAATGTAATTGAATTAAAAAATTTGCTCACATTGTGGCTGAAGAATATATTCTCTGGTTGTATAATGAAAGTTAAAGATGATGTTCTATTTGCTTACACTGTGAATGTCTCATATATACGACACACTTTTGCACACCAGGCTCCTTGCTATAGGAGCTGTGCAAACACAGAGGTAAAAGATAGGTTTGCTCTAAAGGCTGTATGATGTCAGAGTCTAGTTTGCATGATTTAAATGTCCAAAATGGGGACAACAGGCCTGAACAGCTGGCCTGATACTTTCCTGCTTGAAAGAAACAGCAAACCAATCCTACACACTATGCTTTTATACACTCAAAGAAAGAAGCAAGGTCTTCTGAAATGCTGAAGCAAGTTATCCAGTCTGTGTGTTTCATTCATCCTTTTTTTTGCTGTGGACTCAACAGAGAAAGTGGATGTGTCTGGAGCCAATGTAGGAGCTCCCTGTTCCACTAAAAGTACACATGTCAGGAAATGCTTTATTCTTACCACTTCAACGATCAAATCATTATTGAGCTTTCACTACTGAGAAGTTTAAAGAGGACAATGCAACAAACTTGAAGATATCTATGAAGCACTTCTCCCAGGTGTGACAGAGTACACAAAAGTGCCTGTTTAAAAACGCAACAAGCAGGTGAAGGATGTTAACATCACAGGCTCATCAGAAGTGAAATTCATGTTTCAGGATGCAGTGAGAGGTGATAGAGTAAGTGAGGAGAAGCTGGTAACAGCCTTGGGAGGGAAATAACTGCAGGTAAAAATAAGTACTTTGGCAGGGAGCCAATGGAAAGATGTACTTAAGTACATCTTTAACTGAAAAAAAAAATAATCCAACTGACTTTACTTGAATTGTCTTGATTAAGTATTATTAATTTGGAGCTACAAGGAGTAGGTACTTGGAATTGCCTAGATTGTTAGAGGGATGAAATAATTAAAAAATGAGAACATGATGATTCTTTTCAAATTTTAGAGTTACTTGCTGAACATGTATTAGTGTTTAGAACATATATTTCTAAATTCTGCTGCAGAATTTATTTTTCTGCACTTCTAAAAAGCTAGCTGTCCTTATAGAATCTCTTTGTATATGATAGGCAGGAAAGGACTCTTACTGGAAAATGTCAGCCTTTCTAAATCATTGTGATGCCAGAGAAGAAGACATACATTTAGCTATGATAGATACATGTCTGCATTAATAACCAGCATCTTTGCTGAGAAAACTCCCTTGAGGATGCTCTGTCCACATCAATGAAATACCGTTCGACTAAGATGTATTATCTTGGCAGCTGTTCTGAAGCGAAACTCTCAAAATCTGAGATGCTGATGTCTGCCAATATATATCAACAAATAACAGAATAAAGGCATATGCAACTACAAAAGCTGAGCACAAATAACAAGACATTTGACAGATCCAGTAATACAAGACAGCTCATTCAGTGTGAATGCTGAAAGTCCGTCCTGAATTTACTTTGTAGTCTATTATTTTAGAGTTTTGACTGCTGAGGAGGTCAGTGATTAGTAAGGTCTATAATGACTAGGTAATCTAGACTTTTATACTCCAGCATTGATTGTCTTTTTCACTAAGTGGTTTTATAAGACCTTGAACAAATTTATTTATCTGGATTTCTATAGTATGCACGTGACAGTTTTAGACCTTAACTGCTTTACAGGTTTTTTAAGGGGTAGTGAATAGATAAATGCTTTTATAGCCTTAAATGCAAAGGTTCGTACCTGTTCTTACAGATACATATCATCATATTACTTGTAATTATTACGGATGAAACCCACATTTTGGGATTTCTTAGCTCTTTTCATTTTTTTTATTGTGGACAACCATGAACTCATGAATATCAACATGAAGTCATCAAAGCCTTGGGAAAGAGAGAAGGCAGGACATGTTCTGCTTGTGTCGTAGTACAGAAGAGGCCTCAGAGTATGATCAGTGATCTGGTCAACATTACTGTACAGTGATCTCATAAATTCCCAGTAGCCCCTATACAACAGTGTAGTAAACTCTGGTTTCAACAGATTTCCAATGTGAAATGAATGCAGAGAGCAAGATAAATAGAGGTGTATGATTTATAATTCTAGAGGACTCTTTACCCAAAGCAGTATTCAGACTTCCGAAATCAAATTTTAGCTTGTATTTTCATGTTAAACTCAATGATGCTGCTTGAAGTAAACCTTAGTTTTTCTGCTTCAGTTTACCTGTTGAAAGCCAGGAAAATATTCCATAATTTTATTTATGTGCTTTATGGATATCAGTTACCTCTGGTACTTGTGGTTTTATTAATCATTTTAAAGTGCTCTGACATGTTCAGATTAAATCATGGGATTACATTAAAAATATAATAAACTTGAATTTTACAAAATATGATCGTATGCTGAAAGATGACAATGATTTTTAAAACTTGTTTGTATACTAGGTAAGTAGTTCAAACTGAATATATGGCATCTCCCCTAAAATTAGATGGCTTTTTAGAGGACCTTGTAGTGAAAATAGACATTTTGAGATAATTAGTGAGTTAATGGAGTCTATCTATGACTTTTGACAGCTTCTTTTCAGTTTTGTGTTACATCTGGCAATTTCTCTTGTCACATCCAGTATTTTCTCATAGTCTATTCAGTTAGCTAAACCCCATACTATTCAGTGATTTGCACACTGTAAGACAGTGAAAATGCAGAATTTAAAGGAAAGCAAATATTCTAGTTCCAATTTCTGTTCCATGTGTACTGGAACTGTAGTGAATTATGTGAAGAAGAGAATTGAAGGTAATGTATAAGGAAAAATATTTAGCTAGCTAAAATTTTAAGACAAATATTATTTGAATTACTACAAATGAGTGCATTACAACTACGTGATGAACTGTTAGGCTGTCATCCAAGTGGTGTGTTAACCTGACCACAACATAATTCTGTTCTTGTAATGGAATAAGTAAAAAAATCAGGACATTAAGCAACACAAAATAGTGTCTATTTCTCATTAAGGAATTTTATTTCAGTTAGGTATCTAAGGATAGATAGAGTCAGAATGGTTTGGTTTGGAAGGGGCCTTCAAAGATCATCTAGTTCCAAGCCCCCTGCTAAGGGCAGGGATGCCTTCCACTAGATCAGGATGCTTAAAGACCTGCCCAACCCGGCCTTGAACACTTTCAGGGAGGGGGCATCCACAACTTCCCTGGCCAACCTGTGCCACTGTCTCACCCTCCTCATCATAAAAAATTTCTTCCTTATGTCCAATCTAAACCTTTTCTCAACCAATTTGAAACTATTGTCCTTTGTCCTGTAACTATAGTCCCTGGTAAAATGTTTCCCTCTATCTTTCATACAAGTCTCCTTTACATAATGAAAGGCCACAATAAGATCTTCCCAGAGCCTCTTCTCTAGGCTGAACGATTCCAGCTTTCTCAGCCTTTCTGTGGTTATTGCCAAATACTACAAAGTGTTTATTAGTTATTTGAGAAAAACTGTCCTATTTTCATCAAACTAAGTAGGTTTCCAGATATATTAATTTTTTTTTTAAAGGTGGATATTGCTCTGAGGGGATACTGGTAAAGTGGTTAAGGACAATTGCCCTGTTTCTACCTCGCATCTATGACTAATTCTCCCAAAAACTTTAATCTAGAGTTTTACCATTAACATGATACAACAGAGGCTCAACTGCTCTGAAACCACTTTTTGTTTTCACTGATAATTAAAGAAGCAAGATATTTCACTAGGATTAATTTTATCTGTAAATCAGGCCAAATCTCAGGACAAAAACTTAATGTGAAGACTTCCACCTACAAGGCTACTTCC
The DNA here is from genome assembly GCF_000703405.1 of Apaloderma vittatum. Lineage (NCBI taxonomy): Eukaryota > Metazoa > Chordata > Aves > Trogoniformes > Trogonidae > Apaloderma > Apaloderma vittatum. The sequence goes on from NW_009707422.1 coordinate 57,040, forward strand.
AAATAGTCTCTCTGCTCAGGCAATGGTTTTCTCCTCCTAAACCAAGTACAGAGTTAGAGAGTTTGTACTGAAGTGTATGTTTTCAGCAATTCCTGTAAGATTAGCCCTAAGGCTGTTCCTCGGGCACTTATTTTTTTTCTCTGTGGTATTGCAAAACAGCTTAGTTTCATATGCACTATGTGGTTGATTGATTAATTATTTAAGGCTTATTGTAATTGATGTTTTGTAACAGCCCTTGAGGACCATCCATGTCTCACCTGAATAATAAGCAGAAATTAAGCAGTGGTTATCTTCAATTCTCTGAAACCATAATGCCACCCTTTGCTTTTCGTGGTCTTATGTGATGAGGATAACCACACGCCCTCCATTTTTGCCTAATTCCAACTTCTCTGATGCGTATTAATGATCAGACCTTTACTTCATACAAAGACATGGGCCAGCAGAGTTGGAGAAGAAGGAGTTTCCTGCTTGATCAGCTCTTCACACAGCACTTCATACCTGCTAAAAATACAAAATATCATGCTGCATCGGCCTCGATGTTACATTTATGTGGCTTGTGTGCCTGATAATTCTCTAAGATTTCTCTGATTTCCAGTAAAGCACTGACAGACAACTGATCAGAGCAAAGACCCGTGAAGAAACAGACTGACAGTTTCTGTGCTCTGTCAATAACTTAAAGGGAGTTTGGAGGATTTACTTAATCATATTGTGTCTTAGGTTCCAAAGCACTGAGCATAAGGAAAAATTAACATTCATTTCTAACTACCACTTAGAGATCCTTGGGTGACTCATTCAATATAAATGGAAGTTATTACTACTAATTATTATAAATTTGGGGAAATAGATTTAGCATTGTTTTCTTAATGGTTTAATTAGTTCAGTTCCCATGTTTCTGAGTGTTAATTTTTGTCTCTATCAGCTTGAGTTATTCTTGTTTCATTTTAAGCAGATTCTAATTTTATTCTGATAATTTTACTCAGCTTTATTGAGTTTCTTTCTGGTGTTCTGTTGGTGCTCATAGCAGCATCAGTAAGGACCAAAGGTTCTTGAGGAATATTAAATAAATGGAGTTGGACTAAAACCCCATTAGTTTTTCAATCTGAATAAAGACTCAAGTCCTCATGGGATTAATTGTGTTTATAGTCTACTTAGAACAAAAATGAACTTTTTTATGGCACACAGAAGTGATAGTTTGGAGAGCAGCAGTTCCATTCCTCTGTGTGGGCTAGATTCTGGAAGCTGCATTATTTAGATTTAGAATTGCTAACTAGTGTTAAGGTGAAGAATAAAACTTGGAGTTTGAATCAAGGAGAGGAGGAGAGACAGGAAGAACGAGAAACTGTGTGATACTTTCAGATGTGAGGTTCATCTAACCATAAGAGACAAATCCAAGTTCAGCAAGTTACAAAGGTATTGTTATTGCTGGTATTGCAGGAAGCTGGTGAGCCTGGATGTCTGAAGGCACGTTCCCCAGGCACTGAACAAAGTGCACTATTTGCCTTCCAATAAATATTTCAGTTGTACTCTGTTCCTTTACCTCCCAGAGAGAATAACTAACTATTCCAGTAACTATGGTCAACTTCTTCCACTTTTACATCACCTGGCTTCCATGCATTTAAATTCTTGACAAACACTATGGAACACAAAAAGTTCAGCAATTTCCGTGAGTTCCTCAAGGTGTCCATAGCAGTACTTGGAACTAAGCAAAAGTCAGATACAGTCCATAACCACAGTAATACCAATTCCTCCCTGGACTTCATAGAAGACATAGCCAGAGGTATGGATTTATTTTGTATGTGGGGAGCAGAAAGTCCCTTGGGAGAGAGTAGTTTTTTTAAGCTAAAGAAGTTTAGGGGATAAGTAGCATTGGCTGAGGAATAAAAAGTTACAGAAGGCAAGTTTCCGAAGAGAAGACTGAGTGAAAAATCGGATGAAGACACAAGAATGCTCACCTTTGATAGCAGTGCCACTGGATATCCTTCACTACCACATCTTCTATCTGGTTATAAGTAATAAATTTTAAACTGAGTGGTGAAAATAAGCATTACAGTTATTAAGTAGTAGTACAACACACTGCTTATACAGAATGGCAGCACATCTTCAAGGCAGCAACTGCATTTTATTTTGCTTTTCAGTTCACCCACTGGCACACTGTGGCCTTAGTCTTTTGTATTTTCAGGGTGAATTCTGCAACAGAAATTCTGACTTCTATAAAAAACATTAATTTTTGCTCTTATTATTTTATCTCTCATCTCTCACAGATTTTCATTTTTTCTAATTGTTGCATCTTCCTGTTCCATTATATTTTGAACACTTTGAGACTGAAAGTGTCTTTCATTTATATTTACAGTGTTTGGGAGAATGGACCATGATCTTTTGATCCTGACTTCTGTGCATTACAGTGAAGCAGATAATAGCCAAGCAGCCGTGAATGACAACAGAGTCAATGGTGTCACTTTGGATTCTCTGAATCATAGAATCATAGAATCATAGAATGGCCTAAGCTAGAAGGGACCTTAGAGATCATTTAATCCAAACACTAATAAAGTTCCAGTTGCAACAGATGCTGACCATACTTTCCACAGACACAATGAAAAATTTTGCTCAAAGCTATAAAATCTTAGTTTGTCCCCTTGTTATTCACCTGCTATTTAGTTGAGTGTTTTCTGCAGTAGTTCAGAATGCTGGAAGCACTTTTCTGTCTTCCACTGTCATTAATCCAAGTCCTGTGTCTTAGAGAAAGGTGAGGATTCATCATGTCATCTTCAAGTGACAGTGTATTTTAGCAGACATCCTCCTGGTTATTACATGAACATCAGGTTAGAGGGATGATTTTAAGCCTTAGACTTTACTAGTAAATTGCTTTTATTAAACCTTAGAGAAAGCAACAATTCCATGTACTTTTGCTGCTCTCAAAGAGAATCCTGACAAATTTGCTTTAACTAAAACCAGATAACTAATTTTGTGGAAATAAAACAATCCTCTGCTTCCATTATGAAAGATGATAATGAGTTGATAACAGTAGATCCTTTTCTCTTTGAAACCTTCAGATGCTGTAAATCAGCTTGGAAAGTTGGGAAGTCTGAATATATTATCTTTCAAAAAAGAGAGAGGAGATTGAAAAAAATGAGACTGTTTTCAGAACAGGATATTGTCACATAATAATGTAATGCAGATAAAATAGGGATAGCAAAAATATTAGTGGTACCTAAAGAAATCTAATAAAGCATGTAGTCCACTGTTAAAAGAAAAAAAAGTAGAATTTTATTTTATTCTCTCGTACCCCATAAAAAATTTTTTTTTCAGAATTTCAATAGAGATTTTCTGCCTTAAACTGCTTATAGAGGAAATCAACACAACATTGTTGAGATTTATGCAGGAACCATACCCCAAAGCAAAAAGAGTATCATTAATACTGCAATATATAGCAATAATAGGCTGACGAACGTGCATGAGTTCAATCACATGTGAGCGCACATAGGGACGCACTTGATAATTTGGAGTCCAGCAGGCATCACTGCAGAAGTTTTCCACCTGCCAGCCTTGTTAATGTTATTTTTACTTATGAACCTAATTCATACAGCTTATTGCAGCCTTTGGTTGAAATTACCCATATTATTTATGTACTTTTTAGAATTACAAATCATTTCACACACTATGGGGACAGGGAGCTATGCAAAGTAGCTCTTCCTATACACAACAACAATGCCTGGTGTAAATCTTCTCAAACGTGTTTATTGGAGAATTGAAGTTGTTTACTTATAACAAATTGGAAATCCGTGGTGCAGAAATATTATGCATAACCTTGTAAATCAGATTAACTGGTGTTCCTTCTTTCATACAATAAATTCCATAGGGAGCATCTGTTCAAGGCAGTGCCTGATGACCTGGCACCAGATCAGAAAGCTTGCTGCTTTCTGCACTAATTTTGGAATCTGGTCCAGTTGGGAGCATCATTACTTAAACTCAAATCTATTTTACACTGAGATTAACATGTTGTGATACCTGCTCGTTGTGGCCCATTAGTCCTTGTACCATTTGAGCAGTCAGCTGTGGTGTGTTCAGTGGCTTGGTTTGCTCAGTATAAAATACGAACATATTTTGTAACATTGATATTCAACATGGCTGTGGCCTTTTTAAAGCAAGCACATCGTTACAGTCAATGAGGCAATTAGAAATGCAGAGAGGTCTGAAAAGTTGGAGAAGTTTGTCCCAAGAATTGACCTCTTCTCAACTAGTATTTCTTTGAATTTGACAAAAGAAATACTCATTTATTATGAAGACAGTGTAAAAAATGTTGGAGAAACATCTGTTTAAGACTGAAGATAAAAAACTGTGGGGGCAAACCACAGAGGAAGCTAAAGGAGTCTTCATGTCCTCAAATAGGACTGGAAAACAAGCTTGAGATGTAACTGACTCCAGGCAAGGATGCAGGATGAAATTCTCTCATGCACCTCAAGTATGGAGGTGCTTCTTTCTCTACCTTTATGATGAAGGTTTTTCTAAACTGCATAACATAATCTAGAAGTGGTTTTGTAATTATGTTGTCACATGAAAGGAGAAATGTTTAACTGAGTCTCAGGATTGGGACCCGTGGATGTCAGGGACTATGAATGCATAAGGGACATAAATCGTGATCCAGTTTATTGGAGTTGTTCAGGGACAGTAAAATCTATGTAAGTTTTAAATTTTTATAGTAACTGTGGTTACATTTAATAAAATGAAAGAAAAAAAGTCCCTTTAATCGTAGAAACATAGAATAGCTTGAGTTGGAATGTACCTTGAAGATCATCTAGTTCCAAGCTTCCTGCCATGGGCAGGGACATCTCTCACTAGACCAGATTGCTCAAAGCCTCATTCAGCCTGACCTTGAACACTTCGAGAAATAAGGCATCCACAACTTCTTTCGGCAATCCATTCCAGCATCTCACCACCCTTATAGAATCATCATCAGCATAGAATGTATTGGGCTGGAAGGCACTTCCAAAGGTCATCTAGTCCAACCCCCCTGTAGTGAGCATGGACATCCTTAACTGGATCAGGTTGCTCAGAGACCCATCAGTATATTTTAAACAAACAGTTTACAAATAATTCCAAATATTTTAAAGATACTCAGAAAAGTCTACTTACCATTGACAATTCGCAATTGACTTCTAGTTTGAAGATTTGCTTTTTCTCTGGCTTAAACTGATCAAAATTTGATTAATAACAGTTTTAGCTGTAACTTCAATAGTGACAGATATACCAGCTACTCCATAATAAATCCATTAAATCTTCATAGCTGGTACTGGGCCATCTAAAGCAGTGTATCACCTATCATTTACAAAATATCCTTAGGAAGATTTTTTTTTTCGGTTATTTTCCCTGAATGTACGGTTGGCCAGTGGAACTAAGCAAGCTCACAGAAACATAGGAGGAGAGGCTTCCCAAAATAAGCAAAAATTCTCTAAATAACCCAATCCTTTCACTGGAACCCAATAGTCTAAAATTTCCTAAACCTAGTATTGGATTTGTTCTCTGGCTCAGTTTCCTACCCTTAATTGGGAGACTAAATCATTTCCTTGATGAAGCTCTCACTAGAGCTGTAAATTTATTTTTAAGAGTGAGAAACAATCTTTCTCTGATCCAAAAATATGTTGCATATTTGGTCCAAAAATACACAGCAAATCAAGAAGCTTTCCCCTGTGAGGAGAGGGAAGGATGATTTTCTTGGAATTAGACTAACAAATGAGAAAGGCAGAGGTATTCCCATTTTAGTCAGTGGTTCATTGCTTAAGGTATTCAACTGTCGAGCAGAAGATATGAGCTTCAGTGCCCTCTTCTCTTTCCAAGCAGATGTAAACCCAGAATCATTTATCATATAGGAGAATTACTTGACTGCAGTGGGAAGCTCTGAGCTGTGGTGCACTAAAGCTCATTTACTGTTGATGTTTCATTCTTTAAGGAGCAGAATCCTGTCTGATTCTGGAGGAATAAACACAATCTGAAGACTTACTCCCCTTGTGTGTTTTGAAAAACAGTTTTATAGGAGGACTTGGGGGTACTCGTGGATGAAAAGCTGGGCATCCTTTCTAAGCATTCTAATGAAAGAATATTACTGTAGTTTGGGGATTAAAGGTCCAATAAATAGCTGTTTTTGTTTTGTTTTGTTTTGTTTTGTTTTGTTTTCCCCAGAGGAAAGACATTCATAAAAAATGAACTTCCTTGCAAACAGTTTGGGACAATAGAATTCACATTTGTATCCAAAGTGTAAGCTAACAATTAAAAAAAATCCATTAAAACACAGATATATGTGTTCTTACTTGTTTACTTAATCATATCTCATTGCAAAATCATGGCTTTTTTTCTTCCTGGTTCTCTACTGCCTTTCCTGTTATCCTTCCATGAAGTCCAGAATTTTTAGTTTAAGTATGACAGGATGGGTCTGTTCCTTTTCCCAGATTTCTAGCCAGGTCAACAGTATCTTTAGAGAACTTTACAGTGATTCTGTATCCTGGAAGGCATCCTCCACAATGTCCAGTTTAAAGCCATTTGCAAGTCTCATTAACATTGTTTACTCCCTCTTCAGATCATTAAGGAAGAAGATAAATATGGTAGATGACAGTGTTAAGCACATCACACGAGACCATCCTCTTTGCACTTGAGCATCTCAGAATCAAGAAAAGTTTCAGGTCCCCTGATCATTTTGCCATCACCTCTTTGGCCAAAAGGCTTCTACTTCATGTCCTCCCAGGAGAGCTCAATACTCTAAGATAACTGCATATATTTTTGAATATCCCCCCCACCCCAGAAAAAACCTATCTGAAGTGTTGTCATTTATAAGTATTCTGCTAATGTTTTTCCTTCCAACACCTAGATAAACAACAGCAGTATGTAAAGTAACTGTCATGCCCAAAACACATTTCCTTTAACTGTCAATGGCATCCTTGAAATCATGCCCACTAAAGGGCACTGGACAGGGACATCAGGCTAAATGAGCACAAACTGATCTTCCTGAATACTCTGAACACTCATTAATCTGTCATGTCAAGTGCCGACAACGACCTTGCAAATGCTGAAACTTGTGATGTCATGTCAGCTATACGACAGGATCAGTTCCTTTTTGCTCCATCCCTGCACCCAAAGTTGGCATACAGGTTACAGACAACCTTCTTGAAGAAAACATATTTGTTCATGAAAACTATGGCATGGCTCCTAAACTTGTTGAAAGTAAGTGTTCCAAAAGAGAATAAAGAGACATCAAGTTTAACACTCCTGTTGTTTTACTAATGTAATGGTGTAATATGTAGTAAAGTGTTGAGAAGGAATATCTTAATAGTCATTTAATAGCCCATGTGAAACTGTCTGACCACTTCAGTTTAATAATAGAATCATAGAATGGCATAGGCTG